>NW_026128154.1:57297-121037 GCF_022985175.1 Labeo rohita
TACATATGACAGGTGATGCAGGTTACCAGGAAAGGAGAAGAAGCCATTACTCACCATAGATGTAGAATGATTTCAACTCACCACTGTTGTCTGATGAACTTGTGTAGAAAAAGGCGTAGAAAAAAATTAAAAGTGAATGGCAAGCTAACCGGCTAACACACTACAAACACGCTGCACTCGCGGTTGTAGAATAAAAACGAGCGATCAACGAGAGCGAGGGAAGAAAGGAAAGCGGTAGTAGACGTGAATAGAGACGTGAGTGGGAACGCAAATGGCAGGCTAACCGGCAAACGGAATGCTAACACACAGCGCAGCGTTGCACTGGCGGTTATAGATTAAAAGCGAGCGATCGGATTAGTTTGATGGATAATAACAGAAATCTGGTGGGGAAAAAAAAGTTATATTTTATCACTTTAAACAACAGAAAGTAATAGTAAAATAGAGATTTCCTCAGAAGAATAAAACTCTAGGGAGCTACAAACGCACACCACTCTGCAACAGGAGACCGGAACCGGAAGGAGACCGGAACCGAATGTCTGTAAATGCAGCTGCCAGCGCATCATTTTCAACAGTGGTGAATGATGTCTGGCGAGAAGCTATGTCCGGGTCACAGCACCAAAACTGTTGGAAACTCAGAAGCGAAAACCAGAAGACTCTTGGGTATCTTCAGCAGAGTTCTTTATTGAGAACTCACTGCGTGGCGCTGCAGTCATCAAAAGTCTAAGGCAGTGATACATTGTAGTTTATATACATTTAGGGGGCAATGCTTAGATCTGAAGACAAAGCACCTGGGTGACAACCCCAAACAAAGCATGCAAATGAAGTATTCAGGTATAGCAGCCTGCACCATTTACACCAGTCCTAATCCAATCATCATAACTACTTGAAGACTGGGCAGAGGTACGAACCATTACAAACAAAAGTGAACATCTCAGTAATCTGGCTTAATTTGACTTACAATAAGACAACAGGAACTTGCAGGAACCTCTTGCTACAAACTTTGCTTGAGAGAATCATTTGTCTGATAATATCATATTTACCTTAAATGTTAAATACAATATATTTCACCTTAGTTTTTTTTACGTGATGCTATGTCAGAACATAAGCATATTTTAAACAGATTCTTAAATTTGTAATCCCACAAGGCGTTAAACATCACATGGGGTCAAACTGACCCCAAGGATAACAGGAGGGTTAATTCCCGTAATCTTTGTAATGTTGGTGTGATGAGATTCAGCGGGGGAAACGCGTACAACAATGTGTTTGGTCATGGGTGGGCTAGAGCATCCACACCTCGAGGTGCATTTTCTCCTGCTAGGGAAAAGAACAGAGGGCACTGTGCGTTTTCACACAATGCAAAGAGCAGCCTGTCCGTATCTCTGCCACAGCTGAATCACCACCTGTGGGTGAATCGTCCACTCTCCGTAAAGGGGATTCCCTCTGGACAGCAGATCCACCCCCTGTTCATTATTGCGGGCACGTGTGTTGCACGAAGCGACAGAAACTGAGCACTGCTCCACACAATTAGTCTGTGAGCTAGACTGTGAAGCTGTCGGGAGCACAGACCCCCCTGTCTATTTATGTAAGCCTCCACCGTTGTGTTGTCTGATCTGATCAGCACATGAAATCCCTGAAGGAATTGAATAAAGTGGTTTAAGGCTAGGAACACCATTAGTAGTTCCAGGTAATTTATGTGGTTTTGCCTCTGAGAAGGAGACCACACCCCCAACACCATTTTGCCTTCGAACACTACACCCCAGCCCGTAAATGACACATCCGTCGTCACTGCCTTCCTTAGAGTGACCGGACCTAACACAGTCTCTTGGAGGCTCTCCAGTGATGCAAAGCCCTCACAGACTCCTCTGTGATAATCACTCTGTGGCTGAGCCTGCCCCTGAGGCGCAAACCTCATTCTCAACAACCTCAGGGGAATTACGGCCACTGTACAGGCCATCAGCCCCAGTAACCTTAAACACATCCTGAGAGGAGCCGATTTCCCTTTCTGACAAAGAGAAATGCATCTGTGGAATGACTGGATGCGTTCCTCTGATCGTTTAATATAGATCTGAATTCAGTCTGAGACCCAGATAAAGTAAATAGATAGAGTAAATAGCTCTTCTCTCGGTTCACCTTGAACCCCAGACTCAACAAATGTGAAACTACAATCACTGTATCCCTCTATGCCTGCTGCTGTGAGTGCTCGTAAAGCAAAAGGTTGTCCAAATAGGCTGCCTGACGCAGTGGTATAAGAGCTTAGAAAACATTCTTGGGGCGAGAGACAAGCCAAAAGGTGTTCTCCGATACTCATAGGGTCTGCAGGCTGCAGCATAAGACTGTTTTCACTTAACCTGAGCCAGCCTTGGCTGTGCTGACACATTAGCCGGATGCTGAGGTGGGGGTGGGGTGAGGGCAAGTACCACGATAGTCTGTGTAACCCCCTTTTGACTGTGACACAGAACTCACGTGAGCAGGCTGATAAGATCTCACTGGCAGTTTCTTTGGCAGGCGGGTTTCGAACGCCTCTCCCTCTTTCTTTCTCAAGTCAAACAGTGCCTTGGGATCTATGTGGGCATCCAGGAAATCCACTATTTTCCTTTTCTGAAAGGCCTGAGAGACTGAGCCACAATGGTCTCTCTCCCACCACAGCTAGCCCCATACTCCTGCCACAGCTCTGAACTGCCCCACATGATGTGCGGAGGTTCAGATCGGCTATGACACAGATCTTCTCCCAAAGGACTGGGTTCGGACAGCCTGCATCCAGCTGACAGCCCATCTCCTCCAACAACTCCGCCTGGTACGCTGTCAGAAGAAATGTCACATTATGGGCCCCGACGGCCAAAGCCGGTAATTTATATAACTTTTAAAAAACAGAGGCTGAAAACCGTTCTGTTTTCCCAGGCAACGTGGCGCCTGCGGATGAAAATGCTGCCCTGAGTCCTGGATGCAGGTGATTAGCCACTGAGAGCTCCACCGGGGGAGGGTCAGCTATCCCCAACTCCCCCATATCCTAAACGTTCAGTCATGCAAAACCCTTAACAGGCACACCGTGGGAAAACGGTTTGTCCCAGTGTCTTTTCATCTCCGTCATGCATGCCGAGACAGCCAAGATGAACTGTCTAACCGGCGCGAGGCGTGATGGAAGAAGACCATAAAAATAACCTTCTTTCCGTCTTTTATTATTTATTCCTGGACAAAAGAGATTTCATCATTGTATTTGTTGTGCGTTTCTAACAAAAACATAAAACAAAATCATGTGCTTTTAGCAGCATCATGACTATTGCGGTTAACATGTTTTTTCCTCATAAATTATTCAAAAGCTCTACTAATGGTGGGTTTTTTTTTTTGTTTTGTTTTGTTTTTTTGCCAGTGGGCAGTGGGAATTTATAAAGCCCAGCTGTCTTTCTATGACTAACTTGTTAACCAACCATATTTCAAACATAATGACCAAATTCTATTCCAGTACACAGCATAAATCAGGACACCCCTTCCAAACATAAATATATATTTCTGTTTCTTAATGGTCGTTGTTACACTTCATGAAAGTTGACAAAATTGACACATACCCTTGATTAAATTGAACAAATGTGTAATATTCGGCTATGTAGTATCTCCTCCATAACTTTAAAAAAATTACTTACTTGGTAACTTGAGACTTCTTGGCATTGAGTGTACAAATGCACAACAAATCTTCACATCTGACTTGAATCAACACTGAACTGACTGGAGCTGAATATTGACACTATTGTCTTGCTATAGCTGCTTTAAAGCAGGGTTTGAATTTGCTTATTTTTTGAAGTTTGAATCATTGATTCGTTACTTTCCTGTTTTAATAATGTTAAGCAGCTTTGAAACAATCTGTATTGTATAAATCGCTATTAAGCTAGAAGTGACGAGTGATTTATTAACTTATGGATGTTTGATGAGGGATGTTGCACAAAGCTGAAGAACTGCCTTTAACTTGCATTAGAAACATCTTTATTTTCTTCTATTTTTTTAGCTTTCTAAAGAGTGTTTTTGCAACATTTGACCATTTTGACATAGTTTTTCGTTCTAGTTTCACCACCATCAAACTGAACTGCTTACTAAATTTAAATGTTATCAGTGCAAATCATCAGTGAAACCTTGTTTCCTGAACTGAAGCACGGTGCTCAGACACACAAAAACAACCACAGGCATGTACATTATCACAAAAAAAAAAGTTTTGATTGATGTCAGAGCATTACTGTTTACTAGATTGACTTCCTTTTGTAACAGATAATGAGATAGCACAGCAGATATCACAGCCTACATCTCGCTGTATTGGTTTGTTTTTCACTGAAGAGTAAAAAGTGGCCCCATAAAGTACACTTATGGCCCACTTAAAATGTCTGATTGTCATAATTGAGCAAAAATCAATACAAGTATCATTTGTTTGAGGAAAAGATAAAAAATAAAAAATAAAAAAAGGTTAGGTTTGAAATAAAAAACAACACATTTTTATCTATGTATTTATGTATTTTTTTTTTTTTTTTTTTAAATCTAAAACAGTTTTAATTTGTTTACTTTAAGCTTTAAATTTAAAGTAATTTAAATGTGAATATATCTTGTATTGCTATTTATTCCTGTGATGATGAAGCTGAATTTTCAGCAGCTATTACTCCAGTCTAGCAATCAGCCACGCCTTATAAAAGACACTCACCCTTAGACTTTCACTGTCTGGTCTACTGTTCACATCCCTTATGCTAGCTCCAGATCTCTCTTTGTTGTTTCCATTGAACTCTCCTGTGAATGACCTGGATTCATCGTGGTTTTTCCCTTACGGACTCGCTACAACTGCTCAACTCATACAAGAACTTTCAGAAAAGATTATCATTGCTCAACCGATTCTTGCACTCCATTTTACAACCTTGTCAATAAAGCTCTTGTTTGGTTTTGCACCTTACCTCTGGCTTTGGTCTCATCCCTGTTGCAATGTGACAGGTGGCTGGTGCAAAATTTTCTAGGTAGGACTGTGTCATAACCATCATCCCAGAATGATGTAATCAAACCATAAATCTTGAAAACAAACAAAATAATAAACAATACCCAACAATAACTCACATCACAATTACAATTGCTCATACTAGTAATTTGAAATGTGGACGGGCAGAACACTCAAAAGACCCCAGCAAGCACATAACAGTGCAAGTTTTGCATTGCCAAGAATTACTCACATTTTCTAAAAATCAGGTTGAGACTTTCTGAGAAAGCCCACAAGCCACACAGACACAAAATCTATACTCAGTCACTATCATGCATTTAGGGTATTTCCACCATACATACTGCATATTTAATAATCATCTTGACATCCAGCTCTGTGGGACACACTTAAATTCATAAAGAAGATAAAGCCCCTGCTTTACTCTTTTCGACACAGGTTCGAATATGCCTTCTGGTGAACTTTTTTCTCCCTTTCAAATCTCATATAATATTGGAAAGGCTTTTATTTTCAATAAAAATGAAGGAAAGTAAAGTATCAGTCAGGGTTATGGTAGGTGTAGGGAGGGCTTATTGCCCCAATCAGGCAGCATCCATTTAATAAATCAAATTAAAACTGTACTTTAGACTCAATATGTACTTACTGCATTATTGCAATTACTGTTTTATAATGTATTACAATACTGAGGTGCAGATAATTGCATCTATTTGAAATAAGTATTATAAAAAGCAGAAAATCCTGCTATTTTAATATTCTGTAAATAGAATCTATAGCAATTTGCACTTAGAACCCATTGTTGTTTGCACTTAGCGTAAAGAGCATCTATCGTTAAGAAAATATGCTATTTTCACTTAGTGTAAATAGCATCTAATTGGTATAACTTGGTATAAATAGCCTCTATTGCTATTTACACTTAGTGCAAATAGCCACTGCCTTTATTTTACTTTTTCCTTGCAGGCAATTCATAGTTATCAGTGATGTGACTGGTGCGAAGTGCGGAAAGGAAAACATCCATAGAACAGAAACCTGTCAGTTTCACATCTGTTTCAATCCATAAATATATTTAGAACACCTCTAACACCTCTAAAGACCATTATATACGACAAACTTAAAGTTATTTATGTACATGGTGCACAATGATGCAGAGACTCAGCCTTGTTAATTATGTACCTGATGATTTTTATCAGACTATGTTGAAACACTAAACATAGCAGTAGAAGAAAATACTGATCCAATGCTTGCATTTTTCAAAACTCAGTTAATAGCTACTCTTGATATCTAGTGTTTGAATTACATGTGCCATAGCAACACCTTTTTTTTTTACCATGTTTTCCTGTCACAACTGTGATCACTATTGTGTTCTTTTATTATGAGCCATAGCAGCCTTAATGTCAACAATACAACTTTTAAATATTGTATGTACTGTACCAAATATGGCAGTTTCATTTATGGTGTGACAGGTGTTACTAGCTTCCTTTTAGTTGACACAAACAACATGTTTTAGACTGCCAAACCGGAACTGCAATGCCTCTAGTCATGTGACTATTTACACCACCCATGTTGACATAGTATTATCATGCCATCGCTACAGTAAAAGCCACTTTCATACATGACACCTGTTAAGTTGCAAGATTTCTCTTTTCCAATAAACAGCTTTCTCTTCCTTTTTTTATTTGTATTAATTGCAATTACAATTGATAATTCACACATCAACAGTCCTCATTTAGCAGTTCCTATTTAAAGCTTCTCTAAAAAATTATACCTTGATAGATTTAATTTCACTTAATTTTCCATACCAAGGTTTTCAATAACATCTTAAGCAACTCAAACAGAACTAATGTCTGTGTATTCATTTAGGTATTGTGTTTATCTTTAATTGAGACTTAAATAAAGTCCAATATTGCTGTCAATAAAACTGACACAAAGTGAATTTGAATCTGAAGAAATTGAAGGTTTGGGTGTAATTTTATTATCATGTGAGCTCAGATAAGCACTGGTTTCCCACCCCAAAAGGTCTCTGGTTTGAGGCCTAGCTGAGCCAGCAGGATTTTCCCTTCCTTTAGTCTGAGATTCTGGGGCAGGCTACATGGGACAAGTGGTTGGGAGAACAGAAGGTCGAATGGATTTACAGTTTTACAAAAAGTAAACTGTAGGTAAATCAATAATTTCTTTATTTAAATAATGCAGTCAGTAGTGGCTTTTGCTGTATTTCACCCACTTCTGCTTTTGTTCCAAACAGAGTCCCCCCCCCACTAATAGCCCCCCTTGTTGGCAGAAGCTGTTTATACAAACTCCACCCATGAATGTTGACTGGAATAGTCAACACTACAAAAGACACCTGTAAAACAACAGCTTCAGTGGCAGAGTTGGTAAAGTACATGCCGTAGTCTTTTCAACATGATCGACACAGTTTCAAATCTGCCTACTGGCAAACTTTTTTTCCCCCCCTTTTTTAAATCTCATATCACACCGGAAAGGCATTTATTTTCAATAAAAATGAAGGAAATAATCAAAAAGTTGAAAATAAAGTATCAGTTAGGGTTAGGGTAGGTGGAGGGAGGGCTTTGTTTTCCCAATAAGGTGGCATACATTTAATAATTTGAATTAAAACTATAATTTGCAATATGTTATTATTGTGTACTGTTTGATAATGTACTGCAATACTGCCTCTATTTGCAATAAGTATTATATATAGCAGAATAGCTTACTATTTTAACATAGTGTAAATAGAATCTATAGCATATATCGTTAAGAAAATATGCTATTTTCACTTAGTGTAATTAGCATCTATCATAACAAGGATAATGGAAGATTTTAGCAATGTAATGTGTATGGCACAAATAACATTTATAGTCCGTATCTCATAAGTTCCCAGCTTTGACGGTGTTGAACATGTCACATGGATAGAATATGCATGGAAATGATATGCAGATGAGGTTACGCATAGCAATGGAATTCCAGCAGTAAGGTGGGGTCAAGTACATCATCTCGGGACACCCAGAATCGTTATTCAGGACCATACCCCTCCCAGTCGATGCCGTGAGTCCAGGATCTCGTGAACCATATAGATGGAAGGCTGGTCCAGGAGTTCCGGAGGAGGGAGTTCTGCTTCAGCTCCAAGGGTGTCTGTGGCAGAGGAAGAAAATGGTTTTTAAGAGAGATGTGGAAGGTGGGGTGAATGCGGTACCTGGGTGGGAGCTAAAGCTGGAATGTCACTTTGTTGATCTGCCTCAGGATTTGGAATGGACCAATGTAGCGGGGACTCAGCTTGCGGCAGGGTAGTCACAGTCGCAGGTCACAGGTCGCCGGTGGACAGCCAGACTTGATCCCCTAGTTGGTATAAGGGTGCTGCCCTCCTTCTGGCGTCGGCGAAGCTCTTGTGTCGGTGAACTGCCCGCTGTAGATGATGGTGTGCTTAGTCCCACATTCTCTCGCTCTCTCGAAACCAGTGGTCGACAGCTGGAACATTAGAGGGTTCCTCCGTCCAGGGAAACAGCGGAGGCTGATAACAGAGTACGCACTGGAAGGGTGTTAAGCCAGTGGTATCTTGGCAGAGGGAGTTTTGTGCGTACTCAGCCCATGGGAGGAACCTGCTCCAGCTGTGTTCAGTATGACCGGAGGTAACGTCCCAGCTCTTGGATCTTTCTCTCAGTCTGGCCATTTGTCTGTGGATGGTAACCAGAAGAGAGGTTAACAGAAACACAAAGTAGTTTAAAGAAAGCTTTCCAGACATGAGCGATGAATTGAGGGCCCCGGTCCGACACGATCTCCTCCGGGAGACCAAAGTGATGGAATACATGTTGAAAGAGGTGTTCGGCAGTCTCCAGAGCAGTTGGTAATCCTTTTAATGGAATAAATTTGCAGGATTTGGAGAATTTGTCGACTATGGCCAGAACACAGGTGTTACCTTCTGAATTCCGGAGGTCAGTGATGAAATCTACTCCGAGGTGGGACCAGGGTCTCTGCGGGATGGGTAGTGGTACCAACTTTCCTGTAGGCAGTTGACGAGGAGAGTTAGACATGGCACAGACTGAGGAGCTTTGGACGTACCTGATGGTATCACGGTGCATACTGGGCCACCAGTAATGAGTTTGAAGGAGCGAGAAGGTCCATCTGCTGCCTGGGTGTCCAGAGCCCGGAGATTGGTGAGCTGTGCCCAGAAGGGAATGATGCTGGGAGCGAGGTACGTAGATCTTCCCTTCTGGGCATTCCGGCAGAGCTGGCTCCTGGAGGGTGGCTTGCTAGATCTCCCGGTCCACGTCCCAGATGATGGGGCTGACAATCAGGTCAGAAGGTATGATGGGTTCTGGTTCGGATGGTGAGTCTATGGAGAATTGGCGAGAGAGGGCGTCAGCTGTAACATTTTTGGATCCAGGACGGTAGGTGATCTTGAAATTGAATCTTGTCAAAAAGAGTGCCCAGCGGGCCTGTCGGGGGTTTAAACGTTTGGCTTCTCGTAGATATTGGAGGTTCTTGTGTTCAGTGATGATGGTGAATGGATGAGTTGCCCCTTCCAACCAATGACGCCACTCCTCCAGGGTCAATTTGATGGCCAGTAGTTCCCGATTACCCACGTCATAATTTTGCTCCTCCGGAGACAGCTTACGGGAGAAAAGGGCACAGGTTTATAAATGAGGCCCCTGAAGTGGGTCAGAAAAGGTAGAGTATAAAAAAATATGATGCATGTCAGATGTCCGCGTCATGTTCAGCAGCTGCAGCTCTTAACGTAAAAGCAGCCAAAAACCTAGCTGCTGTAATGTCTGTTAATCAGAGTACAAAATAAAAAAGTGGAAATCAATAACTTTTGTAGCTGTAAGGAGAGTATTGAAGGTAGTGCAAGACTAGAGAGAACAGCAATGACCAGACAGGATCACACAGCAAAGGAGAGTTGGTTCTCTGGGCACAATCAGGCACTATGCTGGTCTTGCTGCTTGGTTAGAATATGCAGCCAGGGACGCTCAGCCTGCAGAACAGGGCTGGAACTGAGAAAGGACACTGCAGACAAGACACAACAAAACAGACGGTAAAGAGAAAGCAAACAAAAGGAAAACTACTACAGCAGTAGAAAACAAATACAGCAAACTATACTTAGGAATACACTAAAGAATTAGTAAAGAAAAGGCATAAGACAAACTGCAATGGCAAAATAACATGAAAACTAAAGTGAATAACAGCAAGCAACAGCAAGGATACACTGGAACAGAAGGAAGATCAAGACACAACTAGAGAAACAAAAGAGGAGAAACTACTTCTAGCTAAGAACTCACTGAGACTCAGAACACAGCAGCACAAAAGGCTCAAAATAGCACTAAGAGCATACACAGTGAATGGTTAGACGAACAGACTGCAAACTGTCCAACGCCATCAGATAAAGATGCCAGGACGACAGCCAGACATCTCTTAGAGGGCAAGAAGAAGATCTTTGTTACCAAGCCCGGGAAGGATAGAACTTCCTATTGGTCAAAATGCAGTTTCTGCCTTCCACCCACCTTGAGACTGATTCCTAAGTTTTTGGCCTGTGACAACCATAAAAATTCCTTAGGACCTCCAGACATAGCAGCAGTAGTTGGTGAAACAGAGGAAGATCACAAAGATCCATCCGAATCCATTTATAACTAGATTTTCAAACCTTAAAAACGGATGCACACTACAACACACACATCTTATACTTATTCAGAGAAATAAGTACTCTTAGTGACAGCAATGTGTAGTGCAACATCTTACGCAAACTCACCTGGACAAATGAAAGCATGTATGACAGTTCAAACTTTCCCCATCATGTTTGGAGTTAATGTGTTTGTAACACTGCTAAATGCATTCTGGTTAAGGTTTGGAAAGTGAGAAATACTTAGGAATACACTAAAGCCAGCCAATCACAGCACGGAAATGAAGAAGCGCCAAATTGCAATCTCCTCCTCATTGGAAAGGGATAAAGGTACCCTTCCAAAAGACACTCCTTTCTCCTAATGTACCTCTGACATGCTCCAAGTTTCTGGCATGAGACACAAACAGAGCACCAAAGTTCTGAGTCTGCTGCCCGTCAAGGAAAGCACTGTAACAGAACAACAACATTCTGAGTCTTAGCCCGGTTCTGTCTACACTGCACTGGCTCCCTATTAAACATTGTATAGATTTTAAAATCTTGCTAATTACTTATAAAGCTCTGAATGGTTTAGCTCCTCAGTACCTGAGCGAGCTTCTATCACATTATAGTCCCTCACGTCCACTGCGTTCTCAAAACTCTAGCAATTTGATAATACCGAGAATATCAAAATCAACCGCGGGCGGGAGATCATTTTCTTATCTAGCGCCCAAACTCTGGAACAATCTACCCTACAATGTTCGGGACGTAGACACACTCTGTCAGTTTAAATCTAGATTAAAGACTCATCTCTTTAACCTTGCTTACACATAACAAATCAACATATTCTTATAATTCAAATCCGTTAAAGGATTGTTAGGCTGCACTAATTAGGTCAACCAGAACCCGGAACACTTCCCATAACACCCGATGTACTCAGTGCATCGTCAGAAGAATGGCATCTACGCTAATATTAGTCTGTTTCTCTCTTATTCCGAGGTCACATTAACCACCAGATCCAGTCCGTATCCAGATCAGATGGTCACTGCAGTCCCCCGGATCCAGTCCGAACCCAGCCCAGACGGTGGATCAGCACCTAGAGATGACCTCTACAGCCCTGAATGTCAGCGGAGTCCACATCGACTAGATGAGCCCCAGAGACGGATCCACATTAAAGACCACATCACCTAGACGGCTGTCGGCACAAGACCACGGGAACTTTGGCCAGAGGAGAACTGGCCCCCCGACTGAGCCTGGTTTCTCCCAAGGTTTTTTTCTCCATTTGTCACCGATGGAGTTTTGGTTCCTTGCCGCTGTCGCCTCTGGCTTGCTTAGTTGGGGACACTTTCTCTTAACACAATATTGCATTTTATTTTATTGTTTTTGATTAACTACCTTTACCTATAATGTGAGTGTTTAATGTTGCCTTTGGCATTGTTGATGTACTGTTTCCTATTTAATACTGTACAGCCGCCTTGTCACAATTCTGTATTGTTAAAGGCGGTATATAAATAAAGGTGACTTGACTTGACTTGACTTGACTTGACAATAGGCTGATGGAATCAAAAGTCATTAGCATTTTTGGAAATTTCATTATTAATGGTTAATGAATGGTTTATCACTTTTGACCAGTAGGTAGCGCTGTGACCAAAATGATGTGGCATGGTCAAGTTTGTTTTCATTATGCCGATGCTTTGGAGAGATACAGTCTGCATCATTCCATCAAATTCATTAAACAATAATCATTCTTATACCATACTTCATAAAAATCTTGATGCGTAATTTTTAAAGTGTACATTCAACTTGGCATTAGCCAAAGAATCAGAGGGAAAAATAATTTTGCTTCTAAAATATACGGTTCAAAAGTTATTAGCATAAACGTGAGTGAAATTGTCGACAATGAAAATTTTGAAAATATTTAACCTCAGTGTTGGGGATTAACTAGTTACATGTAACGGAATTACGTAATTCAATTACAAAATAAATGTAGTTGTAATTAGTTACAGTTACCGAGAAAAAATGTGTAATTAAATTACAAAATGATTACAGAGGGGTTTACATTTAAATTTTCACACACACACACACACACACACACACACACACAGATATTTAATTTACTTCTTTCATAAATTGCGTTGACTGCTCTAAAATGAGATACCAATGTTTCAGGAGTTTAGGACAGAATAGGACACATGCTTATTCGATAACTGTTTTATTTCCTATTTGGGTTTATGCGTATGCTTTATTTGTTAAAATTGATTTATTTTTTCCAAAGCGTTGTTAGATGGCAGTGTTTCCTGTCATAACTATGCAAACTTTTGATTTCAAAACTGGTATCATAGCTATTAAACTATTCCTTGTTATGATTTTAAATCTGTATTTAATCTCAGAATGATCTTAAAATAAACTAGATAAAAAAAAGTTTGTCAAGACAAACTTTAAGTTGGCTTGAGAAAGCCAGACCACAAAGTTTTAAAAAGTTTGAAAAGTTTAAAAAGTTTGAAAATTTTAAAAAGTTTAAGAAGTTTATAAAGTTTAAAAAGTTTACAAAGTTTTAAAAAGTTTGGTTGGTTTTCAGTCTGAAATAGTTTGAAGTTTTAAAGTTTGAATTCAGTCTGTCAGATAGACAGATAGATAATTAACATGTTGTTTGTATGATTCTAACATTATTAGCAAGTTACTAGCATGTTGCTAGAATGATTGTAGCATGGTTAGCATGTTGTTAGCATGTTATTCACATGATTAGCGAATTAGTAGCATGTTACTAGCATGATTAACAAGTTACTAGCATGTTGCTAGCATAATTAGCAAGTTGTTAGCATGTTATTAGCATGTCATTAACATGTTTACTAACATGATTAGCAAGTTACTAGCATGTTTCTAGCATGATTAGCAAATTGCTAGCATGTTTCTTACATGATTAGCAAGTTGTTAGCATGTTGCTAGCATGTTTCTGGCATGGTTAGCAAGTTGCTAGCATGTTTCTAGCATGATTAGCAAGTTGATAACATGTTGTTAGCATGTCTCTAACGTGATTAGCAAGTTGCTAGCATGCTTCTAGCATGATTAGCAGGTTGCTAGCATGACTCTAGTTTGACTAGTGATAGATAGATAGATAGATAGATAGATAGATAGATAGATAGATGAGTTTGAATGGATTAGAAATACAGTAAATAGAAGGCAAGCTTGATTGAGCCTCAAGGGATTCTGGGAGTTTTGACAGTTGAAATTTGAATAGTGCTAGCTCATTTGAACATTCCATCAATGTAAGTCTATGGGATTTTTCAGAGTTTTAAACATCATTTTTAGGAAAACCGTAAGTCTGATCGGTTAGAAAAGATATAGCAACTCGAGTCAGACCAGTCTGAAGATCTGGGCTGAGTTTGGAGTTTGTAGAGTTAAAGCTCTAGGAGGAGTCGCAGTCAGAAATTTTAGTCTCAGAAGAATAATAACTTTAAGTTTAAATAGCATATCAGTAAGTTGGCTTTCTCAAGCCAATTTAATAAGAGGTGTTAAGTCTGAATTTGTGGTGGCTATGCTTTAAAATTAAAATATCACAGGGCTCTGTGGAACGCTTGATTCTGATTGGTCAGTCATGACATTCCAAGGTATGTTATTCCCTAATAAAAACTGGTAAAAGCTAATAACACTGACTCATCCAGGCGCTATATGCTTGATAGTTTTTCTTGGTGGAAGCTTTGCGTTTGGTTAGCTAATAAAATATTAAATCTTAATTCAATATTATGTGTACAATTTCTTAATTCTGTCATCCTGGTATAGTGGACTCGCTCTTGTTTCATACGAACGCAGCTGCTGCCATTTTGTTTTGTACACTGTAATGGATTATAAGATAACTAACAAACTAGTACTGTTAATACTAGTACTTAATTATTTATGTGGTGAAATGTTGTGTAATAAAAGTGGTATGACTGCACCGTATCCCTTAAATGTCCTTCTAGTTTGAACCTGCTGCTTGCTAGCGACTGCTTTCTTCATGGAAGCCTTGCGTTCAAATATTTTAACTCAGATCAGAGTTTCTTGTTTATTTACTTTTGTGGCAAGCAGCTTTGTAATAAGTGGGATAATGTACATCCAGCCAGTTGTTATCGCAAAATAAAGATGTATATTATCCCTTACTTATTAAAATCCTAATTCAAATGATGAGGGATTTTGAAAATCACTATAATCAGTGTGTTACAGAGTGCTACTGCAAGGTTAACACTGCCTGGTTTAAATGTTTTAAAGAGATTAACAGTTGAAAATATTAGAAATTTAGTAAAGTGATTAAAAAGTAATTAAATGTAATAAGTTACATTACTTTAATAAAGTAATTAAAAAGTAATTAAAAGTTACACTACTTACATTTTAAATAGGGTAACTTGTAATCTGTAACCTATTAAATTTTCAAAGTAACCTTCCCAACTGTCATAAATCTGGCCGGTGACCTTCGGTCCGCTGGAGTCGTATTGTGGAGAAAGGTATTTGTTGCGTTTAGCGCTCCCCTAGTGCTAGCAGCCTTTACCTCCTTGTTCCCTTGTTCGCCTGTCTCATTGGATTACCCGTTTTCCTCGCCCTTTGGATTTTGTTTGCCGCTGATCGACCCTCGCCTGCTTCTTGGACTATTCTTGTGTCTTGCTCCTACATGCTATTGTCTATACTGCTATTGTCTACCCTGCCTGTTCGAACATGTCTTTTTCTCGCCCCTTCAAATAAAGCTTTGCATTTGGATCCGCTCGCCTCTCATCTCCCTCTCCACGTTGCAGAATACTCGGTCACAAAAGGATCCAGCAGCTTTTCCGACAGTCACTGGTCAGGTATAGAAACAACAAAGATACTTTTCAGACTAAAACAAGGACCGCGATAGTTAGAGCAACATGTCTGTGAATTTCTGGCCATTGCAAACTATTCCAATCTTCCTGACTGTATTTTAATTGAGATATTTTGCGATGGTGTAAATGAACCTTTAAAGGCGAGCCTTAGACACGAGGGTCCGTGTTCATCTCTGGCTGCTTTTTGGAATGCTTTACTGTGTGTGGGCTCGCCATTCACTGTGGGTGTCACGGAGGAGGAACGCAACATCCGGTGTTGAAACCCGCTAGAGAAATGGCGGCCGCACCGGAGCACGCTCACGTAATGCCGGCTACAACGGAGCCCGTTCTCAAGATGGCGGCTGCGCCGGAGCGCGTTCATGTAATGCTGGCTACAACGGAGCGCGTTCATGCAATGGCGGCAACAGCGGAGCCCGTTCACAAAATGGTGGCAAAGACAAAGCTCCATCGTGTCACTGCTGCCACACCCGAGTCAAGTCAAGTCAAAGCTGTTGTTCCCGAGTCCAGTCAAGTTACAGCTGTTGTTCCCGAGTCCAGTCAGGTTACAGCTGTTGTTCTTGAGTCACGCACAGTCAAAGTTGTCGTTCCTGAGTCACGCACAGTCAAAGCTGTCGTTCCTGAGTCAAGCAAAGTCACAGCTGTCGTTCCTGAGTCAAGCAAAGTCACAGCTGTCGTTCCTGAGTCAAGCAGAGTCAAAGCTGAGCCAAGACACAGCCGATCTTCATGAGTCAGGTCAAGTCACAACTGATCTTCATGAGTCAGGTCAAGTTACTGCTGATCTCCATGAGTCAAGTCAAGTCACTGCTGATCTCCATGAGTCAAGTCAAGTCATAGCTGATCCTCATGAGCCAAGTCAAGTTACTGCTGTTGTTCCTGAGTCAAGTCACGTTTCGTCTGGCCGCCCAGAGCCTCGTCACGTCTCGTCTGGCCGCCCAGAGCCTCGTCACGTCTCGTCTGACCTCCCAGAGCCTTGTCACGACTCGTCTGACCTCCCAGAGCCTCGTCACGTCATGACTGCCAGTGTGATGGCGCTCACCATTCTGAGTGTGTGGGCCGCACACTACACTCCAGAGGTCTCGTCTGTCCACAAGTCTGCTCCAGAGGTCTCGTCTGTCCACAAGTCTGCTCCAGAGGTCTCGTCAGTTCACAAGTTTGCTCCAGAGGTCTCGTCTGTTCATAAGTCTGCTCCAGAGGTCTCATCAGTTCACAAGTCTGCTCCAGAGGTCTCGTCTGTTCATAAATCTGCTCCATAGGTCTCATCAGTTCACAAGTCTGCTCCAGAGGCCTCGTCTGACCGTGAGTCTGGGCCAGTGCCCCCGGAGGTGGCAGTGCTGGTTGCAGATCCTCCTAAAGGGGCCGCGGATACCACCATCGAGACTCCAGAGGTGACGGCTTTCGCTGCAGAGCCTCTGGAGATGGCAGCGCCAACTGCGGCTTCCTTAATGGCTGTGATGCCCGCCGCAGTTTCCCTGGAGGTGGCGGGTGAGGCTGCGGAACCTCATAAAACGGGGACGTCTGTCCTAGCTCCCTGCATGGTGGTAGCGCCCAATAACCCTCACCCAGCCAGTGTACTCATGCCTGGTCCTGAACCTGCCACAAAGGCCGTTTATGAACTCTCACCCTGTCCTGTTCTGGCCATGTTTGGACTCTCTGCTCTCCCTGTCATGGCCACGAAGGCCGCCAACGAACTCTCTGCCTCTCTCCTTGTCCTTCTGTCTGCTTCTTCTGTCCCTGTTCTCCCCAGGTCCCAGTCCATGACACGGGTGCCTGCTCTGCCCTGGAGGGCTCCTGCTCTGTCGGTCCTGCCTTAGTTCCTAGGTCCTCCACATAGACCTGGCCCTCCAACCCTCGCCCTGTCTCGTCCCCGCCCCACCGCTCCCCTGGACTGTTGGTCGTTTGGAGCATCTGGAAGCCGCTCTTTGTGGGGGGGCTATGTCATGAATCTGGCCAGTGACCTTCGGTCCGCTCACCACCAGATGTCGCTCTCGCTTTTTCACATCACACAGAGTGTTGCACTGCACCCCGGACTACTTCTCCTATCACCCATCGCGCTGATTGCGCCAACACCTGTAGCCAATCAGACGCGCTATACAAGCCCCAGACTTTCCCCCTGTTACTCATGGAGTATTGTAGAGTTGTATTGTGGAGAAAGGTATTCGTTAGCTCCCCTAGTGCTAGCAGCCTTTACCTCCTTGTTCCCTAATTTCCTAGTTCCCTAGTTCCCTGAATTTAGCTTTCTCGTCTGATCTTCTCGTCTTATCTGTCTCACCGCCTGCCTTGTGGATATCTCGCCTGTCTCATTGGATTACCTGTTTGCCTCACCCTTCGGATTTGAAGATCTGGGCTGAGTTTGGAGTTTGTAGAGTTAGAGCTCTAGGAGGAGTAGCAGTCAGGATTACCCTCGCCTGCTTCTCAGACTATTCTTGTGTCTTGCTCCTACATACCCTGCCTGTTCGACCATGTCTTTGTCTCGCCCTTCAAATAAAGCTTTGCATTTGGATCCGCTCGCCTCTCGTCTCCCTCTCTACATTACACCAACACTGTTCACCCTTCTGTTGTTCCAAACCCGTTATTCCACATTTTTCTCTACTGCGTCACTTTTGGATGTGTGTTCATGAGAGTTCCATGTTTACACCTTGCCTGGTTTGCCCAAAGAAGAAGCATGGGAGGAAGTTGCAGTATCTCTTGGTGTAGATGGTAAGTATTTTTTTTTTGTTACAAATTTACGCTGGCCCACGAGCGAACAAATCAGTAAGACTATAGATAGGTAAACACTATATAACACGTAATATTGACATCTATGATGTACGTGACTGTACTTTACATTTCTGTCTTAATTTTCGAGAAATTGATAATTTCAAATACGTTTCTATGAAGAACTTTGATAAAGCCGAGGTCCGACTCTCTGTGGTCATTAAAAATCCCATGGCACTTCTCGTAAAGAGTAAGGGTGTATCCCCGGTGTCCTGGACAAATTCCCTCCTCAGGCCTTTGTCAATCATGGCCTCCTAATAATCCCCATTCATTGAATTGGCTCTATCACTCTCTCTCCTCTCCACCTGTAGCTGGTGTGTGGTAAACGCACTGGCACCGTTGTCCTGTGGCTACCGTCACATCATCCAAGTGGAAGCTGCACACTGGTGGTGGTTGAGGAGAGATCCCCCCATATGATTGTAAAGCGCTTTGGGTGTATGGCAATACACAATCATCATCATCATCAAAACTTTATTAAGGACACACATGGTCCAATAACACAGATAATACAGTAGACAAGATAAATAACAATAAAACAACTAATTAAAAGACAGACAAAATCCACTTCATCACATATTTACATACAGACTAAAACACCAATGGTTCCACAAACTATGTGCAATGAAAGCACTATATATATGTGCACATTCATTCATTCATTTTGTTCTTTTTTATTATTTTAACTGCTGACCAAAACATATTCAAGTTACAGTTATACAATGAATATGTACTTTAAGTGCACACTCTGATCTTTAAATTGATTTGGGTATTCACATCAAAATTGGAGAAAAGGTTAAGGAGTTACAGCTCTTTAATATGTACCTCCCCCCTTCAAGGGACCATAAGTAATTGCACAATTGACTCAAAAGCTGTTTCATGGACAGTTGTGGGCTATTCCTTCATTTTTCTACATCAATTAAGTAGGTAAAAGGTCTGGAGTTGATTCTAAGTGTGCCATTTGGAAGCTGTTGCTCTGAACCCACATCATGCGGTCAAAGGATCTCTCAATTGTTAGGCTTTAAAATCAAAACAAATCCATCAGAGAGATAGCAGGAACATTAGGAGTGGCCAAAATAAACAGTTTGGTACATTCTGAGAAACAAGAGAAAACACTTTGTGAGCTCAGCAACATAAAAAGTCCTGGACAGTCACAGAGGACAACAGTGGTGGCATGAATAAAAATGGTTGTATTTCTAAGCATTGTATATTATATTTTTGTTCATTTTTGTTCAACCCCTTTGAAATAAAGCTTACAGTCTGAAATTGCTGATTTAATTTTCCAGCAGGATTTGGCACCTGCCCACACTGCCAAAAGCACTAAAAGTTGGTTAGATGACCATGGTGTTGGTGTGCTTGACTGGCCAGCAAACTCACCAGACCTGAACCCCGTAGAGAATCTATGGGGTATTGTCAAGAGCAAAATGAGAAACAAGAGACCAAAAAATGCAGATGTGCTGAAGGCCACTGTCAAAGAAACCTGGGCTTCCATACCACCTCAACAGTGCCGCAGACTGATCACCTCCATGCCACACCGAATTGAGACAGTAATTAAAGCAAAAGGCCCCTACCAAGTATTGAGTACATATACAGTAAATGAACATACTTTCTAGAAGGCCAACAATTCACTATTTTTTTTTTTTTTTTTATTGGTCTTATGAAGTATTCTAATTCGTTGAGATAGTGAATTGGTGGGTTTTTGTTAAATGTGAGCCAAAATCATCACAATTAAAAGAACCAAAGACTTAAACTACTCCAGTCTGTGTGCACTGAATTTATTTAATACACGAGTTTCACAATTTGAGTTGAATTACTGAAATAAATGAACTTTTCCACGACATTTTAATTTATTGAGATGCACCTGTATGACAGGGAAACACAGCATCTCTTTCCCCTTGGGGTACATACATAACCTAGAGACATTCCCCTTCATTTTTCTACATGTCAGCCCAGAGGTGTTTTGACAGGGGAACTTCAGGGGCCAATCACATTTCAGCTGGGGCCAGTGCCCCATTTACATTGTGACTGTGCCCCAGATGCAATCAACAGGAACTGTCTCTGTAAAGGTGAACCAAATGGTCCATACATTTAGAATAACAAAGGAACAGCATTTCTCACTAACTTCTTGTGATTGCAGGATCTCCAGTGGGAGGCAGTATCTATTGTTTCTAGCCATTGTCTTTAGGTATAAAGTTCTGTCTTACAGACAGAACTATGGGAGAAGCTATGCAGAAGCTAAGGAGAACTTTGGAAGAAACTAGGAAGAAGCATTGGACCCTTACATGGGTTAAGATCTAGATGACAGCTATGCTACACAACTTAATAAATTCTTCTCCCCACAAGAACTCTGGTCAAGCGTACTTATTCTGTGTATTAGAGAAATCTAACACATATGGCAAGAACACTGTGCTTTTATCTGAAACTTTTAATTCAATAAATTACTGCAACTGGTTCCTCTCTCTTTGTGTCTGGGTTTGCCTGTCATTGCACACACACACACACACACACACACTAGGTATTATTATCATTTTAAAAACAATTGTTATTGGCGCCAATAGTCTCATGGGTAGCGTGCTGACATACAGCATCATTGTGCTTTGGGCATTCCTGAGTTCAAGTCCTGGCTTGTGGATATTTCCTGATCCTGACTCCTCTCCCTCCCACTTTTGCTTCCATCTAAATACTGTCCTATCATAATAGAGGTAAAAATGTCAAAACTAAATCTTAAGAATAAAATAAAACAATTGTCAACAGTTGTTGCTGCTGTGAGTGTGTAAATTCGACATCATTCTCTCTTTTGACTGCCATTATCAATTTAAAATACTGCTACACTGCTACAGAATTTTACCCAACTATGATGACTTCCGCTTCTGATAAACCTGGAAATGTGAAAAGGGTTCATTGCAGCAGATATGGCAAGTCACATCATCATATGCATGGTGGTCATTCACTGGATACACTGGATAACAAACTAACTATGAAACAGATGTACATAATCAATAACCAAAGAAAATGTTCTAACCAGGAAGTGTGAAAGTGTAATCAACTTAACCAAATAATTATCAAAATAAGAGTCACTAGAGCAGAACAAAAAAAAAGAAACATATATGTATATAATGTTAAATACAGTGTGCTGCAGTTCTTGATATTCTTGAACTGTTTGTATTAAGTGCGTGGCTTATATCAGATGTCTCTCTTCTAAGGAAGCAAACATAATGCAGAACAGGTCATTCTGGTTTGAAAGATTTAAAACCTTTAAGTCTATACACCAGGGGTGTCAAACTCAGTTCCTGGAGGGGCACAGCCCTGTAGAATTTAGCTTCAACTCTAATTAAACACATCTGATCCAGATAGTCGAGTCCTTCAGGTTTATTTGAAAACTAAAGGAAGGTGTGTTAGAGCAGAGTCAGGACTAAACTCTGCAGGGCTCTGGCCCTCCAGGAACTGAGAAAAGTGCATTCAGAAAGTTGTATTTATTTATTACTAGGGCTGACTAGTGAGGGCATAGACAGATGTCTTCTCTGACACACATGGAGTATTTTAACACTGTGCACCTGATGTGACCTTCAGTGGAGGGTAAAACCAGTATATATTATCTAGTAACTAGTAAGTTAATAATATATTAACTAGAAACTTAATTATTAACCATTTACTAAGGATCTGTTTGATTATTTCATGATATGCTATTTTTAAGATAAGACAGATTTGTAAATAATTAGCATATTAATAATCATTTGTAAACCTATAGTCATGTTTTGTAAATGATAAATTAATCATCATCAAATCACTTGTAAATTATTTATAACTTAATCTACAAAACATAGGTAAAAGTATTAACATCACTTATTAATCATTTGTGAACAGTCATGTTTTCTAAATGATTAATTCATCATTAACTAATTACTTGTAAATGACTTGTAAATGAATTAACAAAACATACACAAATTGTTAGCATATCACTTATTAATCGCTTATGAATGTTTTGTAAACTATTAGTTCTTCATTAACTAATCACTTATAAATGACTTACAACTGAACTTATTATAAAGTGTTACCTTATGTCACACCCCTTTGGACTGTTTATGTTGGTTTCTCCCTCTTGTGTTCATATTTGGTTCTTTCCTGCCCTCATTGTGTCCTGATTAGTTACTTGTTTCACCTGTGTCCAAATTAGTTCTTTGAAATCACCTGTCTTTAAAAGTTGGTCTCAGTTCAGTGTTTGCCATCCGGTCTCATCTATGTGTAAGTGTTTTGCTGCCTTTGCGTTACTTCTTTGTGGATTATATTAAAGACTTTGGATTTCACCTTTATCCTTGTGCAAGTACGTTTTTCCAACACGTTTTTGACAGAAGACCGAACCTTATAAAGAAAAAGAGAGAGTGTCAACGCCTTTCATCAAGTGGGTGCTGGTGTTCTGCAAGTCACATCTAGCTGTGGACATCACAGACGACAACACTAGCCCCACTCGGGACCCAGTGCCCAGCCAACCATCACCTTGCATCGTGGAGCATGAGCCCGAGCCCAAGCCCAATGCGGACGGAGAGCTAAAGCCCAGCTCAACTGATGAGCCATCGCTGAGTGGAACGACAGAGCTGAGGATCACCCCGGAGCCAGAGCCCATCACGTCTGACCAGGTGCGAGAGCCACAACCTACGCGATGGTGGATGTTACAGCGGAGCATGAGGGGACCAAGGATAGCCCCACCCATTGCATCTCCACTGAGGGTGAGCTGAAACCAGAACTGGGACTGCAAGATGGTGAACTGGACTTAATAGACTTCCATACTGAGATGTATGCAGACTTGCCTTCTCTTCTACTGCCATCACCTGAACTCTTGATCTGCCCTGAGCCCCTAACCTGGGGACTTTTCCCAACCCCCTCTCCTGCCTTCTCCTGTCTTCCATGCCTCAGCCCCGCCACCGCTGTTTCATGGCAGCCCCTCTGCTCACCCTCAGCCCACCATCTGTGTGACGGGCTCACCACAGGTCTGCCCTTCTCCATCGGCATTGTGGCTGGAGGATCCTCGTCTCCGCCTCCAGCCTCCGAGTCCTAGACTCCGCCTCGGCCCTCCGACCCAGCGGCTCCACCCGGGCTCCTGGCTCTCTCGTCTCCACCATCTCCTGTTGGCCCACCAGCTTCACCGGGCATCCTCGTCCCTCTGCCTTGGTCAGTCGTCGACCCACCATCACCTCAGGACTCCACTCCTCTGGCTGCGCCTTGTCGCTCTGTCCCACCGGTTCCGTTGGGCTCCTTCCTCCCTCCGCCTGTGTTAGTCAATGGGTCTCATGTTGAACCGTCTGTCTGTCCAGTTGCAGATAACAGATCTGAACTGTTTGCCTGTCTGGTTTCAGGTAATGTATCTAATTTTGAACTGTTAGAATGTTTGGTTTCTGTTGTTGAGTCTGATGTTGAACTGTTCGTCCCCACTGTCTCAGTCAATGCATCTATATTTGAACCTCTTGTCTGTCCAGTCTCTCTCAAGGTGACCAACTCCTGCTCTGGTGGCCCTCAGCTTTGCCTGTCCTGCCGGCTCCGCCCTGGCTCCCTGTCCTTGCGGCTCTGCCCTGGTTCCCTGCTTTGCCGGTCCTGCCTTGCGTTTATCACTCTCCTAGTGATAGCAACTTTACAGAGCCATTTCCAAGTTTCCTAAGTTTAGTTAAGTCTTGTTTTCTAGTCTAGACATCCATGTATTGATCCTAGTCTGTTTATATTGTCTTGCCTGCCTGCAGCCTCCCCTGGTTTTAGGTCTGCCCTTCTCCATCGGCATTGTGGCTGGAGGATCCTCGTCTCCGCCTCCAGCCTCCGAGTCCTAGACTCCGCCTCGGCCCTCCGACCCAGCGGCTCCACCCGGGCTCCTGGCTCTCTCGTCTCCACCATCACCTGTTGGCCCACCAGCTTCACCGGGCATCCTCGTCCCTCTGCCTTGGTCAGTCGTCGACCCACCATCACCTCAGGACTCCACTCCTCTGGCTGCGCCTTGTCGCTCTGTCCCACCGGTTCCGTTGGGCTCCTTCCTCCCTCCGCCTGTGTTAGTCAATGGGTCTCATGTTGAACCGTCTGTCTGTCCAGTTGCAGATAACAGATCTGAACTGTTTGCCTGTCTGGTTTCAGGTAATGTATCTAATTTTGAACTGTTAGAATGTTTGGTTTCTGTTGTTGAGTCTGATGTTGAACTGTTCGTCCCTACTGTCTCAGTCAATGCATCTATATTTGAACCTCTCGTCTGTCCAGTCTCTCTCAAGGAGACCAACTCCTGCTCTGGTGGCCCTCAGCTTTGCCTGTCCTGCCGGCTCCGCCCTGGCTTCCCGTCCTTGCGGCTCTGCCCTGGTTCCCTGCTTTGCCGGTCCTGCCTTGCGTTTATCACTCTCCTAGTGATAGCAACTTTACAGAGCCATTTCCAAGTTTCCTAAGTTTAGTTAAGTCTTGTTTTCTAGTCTAGACATCCATGTATTGATCCTAGTCTGTTTATATTGTCTTGCCTGCCTGCAGCCTCCCCTGGTTTTATCACCTTTTGTGGATTTAACCCTTTGTCCTGCTGTTTCTGACTCTGTTCACCCCTCGTTTGAACTATTGACTGTTTGGATTACCATTTTGCCTTGCCCCCTGGATTACGTTCACTGCCGATCGATCCTCGCCTGTCCCTGGATTACTCGTGTCTTGCCCTGTTTGTATCTGTTTGCTGGTGTCAGCCCCTGCCTGTGTATGACCATGTCTTTGTCTGTAAATAAAAGTTTGCATATGGATCTCCCTGCTTCACGTCTCATTCACTCTGTAACAGTTATTAACTCAGTTACTATGTGTAAGAACTAGTAACTATAACTAATTACTTTTTAAAGTAACATGCCCTACAATGATCATTTCAGTTATTTAAATTATTTCAATCAATCAATCAATCAATCAATCAATCATTTTTTCTGTTGTTATATTTAAAACATTAATCTCATAATATTGTTATGAATTTAAAACATCCATGTCACCTCTGAGCCTTATTAAAGGTCTGTAAATATACCTACATGCCACTTGTGTTCTTCTGGGCCACATCTGTAGTGCAAATACATTTTGTTAATATTGATTTCTTGTACTTGTTCTTATTTGATTTGTTTTTTTTTTTTTTTTTTTTAAGAGGTCATATGGTATTTTAAAGTGTCCTAATATTGTGTTGGAGTCCCCTACAACACAGCTTTAAAAGCATCTAAGGTCAGAAAACCACAGCCATATCACCCTGCAGCCCAAGACTGGTTGCCCACTGAAGCTAAACAGGGCTGAGTCTGGTCAGTACCTGGATTGGAGGCCTCCTGGGAAAACTAGGTTGCTGTTGGAAGAGGTGTTAGTGAGGCCAGCAGGGGTTGCTCACCCTGTGCTCTATGTGGGTGATAATGCCCCAGTATAGTGACGGAGACACTATACTGTAAAAAGCACCGTTCTTTGGATGAGACATTAAATCGAGGTCCTGACTCTCTGTGGTCATTAAAAATCCCATGGCACTTCTCATAAAAAGTAGGGTATCCCCAATGTCCTGAACAAATTCCGTCCTCTGGCCTTTGTCAATCATGGCCTCCTAATAATCCCCATTCACTGAATTGGCTCTATCACTCTCTATCCTCTCCACCTGTAGCTGGTATGTGGTGAGCGCACTGGCGCCATTGTCCTGTGGCTGCTGTCGTATCATCCAAGTGGATGCTGCACATGGTGGTTGAGGAGAGATTCCCCCATATGATTGTAAAGCGCTTTAGGTGTATGGCAATACACAGTGAATGAATTAATTCATTCATTCAAAACATTGTAATAAAATACATTTAATATTAGAGTAATTTTTATACAAGATATATATATATATTATATGTTTTAGATATAATACTATTTTATATTTGATTTAGGATCTCACCATAGTGATTAGATCATTCAGTGCGGCACATGCTTCACGCTGGGGCTGAGCCAGAGACACACACAGCACTATGCATTATAACCAATCACACACTATTCTGTTCAGTTTATAAATGCAGTGGTCGGTCAGATGAGTCACCGCTGAAACGCTAGTGTTTTGATCAGTGCGTGCTGCTGAATTCTTTCATCAGCAACAACAAAGTGCAGATGTGTGTACAATGTAAGTAAGATATTCATTTCACAATAAGAACAGCTTTAGTAATTAATACTAAAGGAGTTTTTGAACTAGGAGTTTTTGAGAGTGCTTGAAGTGTTGCTTAAAATTTTTCTTTGATAATGTAAATATTTTTGCTCTCTTTCTGTACAGTTAAATTGTGATAATTAGTAACTTTTAATGTTTTTTTTTTTTTTTTTTTTTTTTTGTATGTTTTAATAAATTCAGGTCAAATACAAAGTGAGTCATATTAAAAATATTTTATGACATGACACTTGCAAGTAAAAACGTTGCCTACTTGCCTATCGCCCGTTATAGATAAACTAACATGTTTCTCGAGGAGAGGCGCGATCCGCATTTAACAGCGGCGGTGATGAGGCTCCGTTCAGTTCAGGTGTGCCTCATCATGCGCCGTGACGGTTGTTATTGCGCCTCCTCTCTCACTCACCCGCTCACACGCCCATATGAATCTATACACACGTTGAATTCAATCCTTTCACCTGCATTACTACAGTAGAATTTTGTTCAAACTTTAGTGGCATGAATAAAGCAGTTTAGCATATGGAGGGGGGGAAACAAAGCTTTATTAAAGCTCTATAATAAATATAAGTAAATATACCATAAGTGAAAAAAAAAAAAAAAAATGGAATAAGTTTGTTTGGATTTCTGTGTGCTGTAATGGTCCAGGAAATACACCAGATGTATTGTACTCAATGTTCGGTTAACATTAGTTGTTCATTAAGCCTATTAATGTGCCTCGAGTCTTTCAGTTCTGCAGAAGGGAGGCGCTGCTTACGCGATCATTGTCATACTGCGTTTCTCATGAGTTCCAACTCAAAGATGATCTATATGTGAAAGGAAAGAAGTGTTTCATTTTGCTGTGACGGGACTGCTCGACAGAAGACGGACAGATAACGGTTAGATAATGACGCTTTATTTATATTGCTCATTTCTCGCCAGTCAATATCATGTGATGTGGTTTCAGAATGATTATTTGATATCGATGCGTGAATTAAAAGTTCGTATAAAGGCTTGTTTGTAATAATGATACAGCTGAATCTACTTTAATGACGAGCATTTTTTTTTTTTTTTTTTTTTTTGACGAACTAATGACAGTCCGAACTCTTGTTTACTAATACGCTTCACTGAGCTCCTATGTTGCTTAGTTCCCAACGCTCTTCAGAATATATTATTTTGTGTTTCGCAAAAGAAAGAAATGCGCATGACATGAAATGCATTTTGGTCGGCATAGTGCCTTTAATCGTTAACGCGAGGGAAAGGGTAACACTACAACACTTAACATTACACAACTATCTGACGAGCTATCTGGTGGCTTTGTACCTTCAAGATGTTTTTAGTAAGTAATAAATAATTGTGTTTTGGTAATTTTATTTATTCATAATATTTGTTATTAATTCCGTATTGAAGATGGTTATAGTTTAATTGCTTAGAATATTGACATCCATTTGGATTACACAGTTTTAACGTAAACAAACTAATAGACTTAATGCAATGCGTCAGTAATTCAATAAACAATGAAACAAATTATGTAGGTGAATGTTTAAATACGCTGATGTTGATATATTCATCATCAATAATTCCAAATTATTGCATGTAAACCAGTCACATGCATTAACTAATTTAATATTACTTGTTCCACATTTAGCCATATTTAAACCATGGTTATACTTTCTTACTACTTAAAGTTATTATTATTATTATTATTTTTAAATACATTTTATGTAGTTTGTTAGTACAATTAACGTGAATGCAAAGAGTTAAATGGCATGTTCATTTTTTGAGTGTGAATGATGATTGCAGACTCTAAATATCAATAACATACACAATGAAAAAAAAAAAGATACACATAGCATTAATTAAATATATAATATATTTAATATATAAATGAAAGAATTGTCCACCTGGAGAGGAAAAACAAATTGAAAGGCTGTGGAATATGTTTGCACTATACGATCACTCTCTCTCTCTCTCTCTCTCTTTTATATGTATATCTATCTATCTATCTATCTATCTATCTATCTATCTATCTATATATATATATATATATATATATATATATATTTGGTTTTGGTATATTCCTTTTTGGTATTGTTGTTGATGCTTGTTTATTTCCCTTTCGAATGGGAACTTTACACTTCGCCCCCTAGAGGGGAGTATTGGCGAATGTGTCAGGCATGACCGGTGTCTGAAGCATGAGTCTAAACACGACAATGAACTTGACATTGGCAGGCGCAGCCTATGACATCACGACAGGTGCACCCAAGAGTATAAAAGGGCACCTGTAAAAAACGTCATCCTCTTTCTTGTCTTCAGGAGATCGCCTGTTTGTACATTAATTAGGAGCAAAATGCACGCATTAAAAGGACTTCTCAATGAAGCTTTGTTTGCGATGTCTCTATTCTCGAGGGTTGTGGGACGCGTTTTTGCGATGCGATGCGATGACCCCTGGATCGCTTGTTTCTCTCTGCCCTCCCTACATTATGTGTGGGGATACATACAATCTATGTGTGGTTTGTTTGCGAGCGAGTCGGCTGTCGTGGGAGCCTGCTGTGTTCATTCATAAAAGGTGTTCATTCACAGAGTGCGATGTGCGAGTGCATTATTTGAATGTTAAACTCTGCTTCTGTTAGTATTTTTTCACATGGGAAGAAGCTCTTATGCAATATTGAATTGAAAAATTTCCTGTGCGTTATGGGTCAGCAACGAATTAATGTGTTTGCAAGCTGTTGTTCATGATTCTGTTAAATTGCATGTATTTTTATATATATTCTGCTTTACATCCAGACTGTGTTTCACTTGTTTGGTTGTTTGGATGCAATTATATACCAAGGAATTAAATTATGTGTAGTCAACTGGCTTTGGGACGTTTAGATGTCTATATTAATCTAGCAGAGGGATTGGAGCTCCGCTCCTTTTACCGCGAGCGTTGTCAGAATCTCCAATAGATATTTCTCTTACAGAGACGGCTAGGACAGCGTGTACTCTATGGGAGCCTCGTTGCAAGATGCCCTGAGCGTGGAGTGTAGTTAGGCCCCCTCTCGTTTTAGAGAATCGTCACGCTGAGGCCTCTGCTCCTAGAGCTCAGCCTCTTTCAGTCTCCCCGAAATTGGATCTGGGTGAGATGTCATTGTATTTAAAACCATGGGTAAAAAACCTAGGTTTCATTTTTGATGATGGCCTAAAATTTGACCGTCAAATAAACACAGTTGTGAAAACCTGCTTTTTTCAGCTGTGTTTGCTATCTAAAGCAAAGCCTTTCCTTTCTGTCAAGGATTGTAAAAAAGTGATTCATGCTTTTGTGCTGTCCAGGCTGGACTATTGTAACTTTCTTTATTTTGGGACAAGCCAGACAGCTTTATCCCGTCTACAGCTTGTTCAAAATGCTGCGGCTCGACTCTTGACTGGGGTTAAAAAGAGGGAGCATATTACTCCTATCTTATGCTCACTTCATTGGTTGCCTGTTCATTTTAGAGTGGAGTTCAACATTTTGCTCGTCGTTTTTAAATCCCGAATTGGTTTGGCTCCAACATATTTATGTGAACTACTGACCGAATATCAACCCACTAGATCCCTTCGGTCTTCCAACCAGGATCTCTTGGTCATTTCTAAGTCGAGGCTTAAGTGTAGGGGAGATCGTGCATTTTGCATGGCTGGCCCCAGGCTTTGGAACGCCTTACCACTCTCTATTAGACAAGTTACTTCTGTTAATATTTTTAAAACAAGGTTAAAGACATTCCTATTTTCGAAAGCATTTGGCTGATGGGATACTTGTAGAATTTATCGTTGTATTGTTTTCTTGTATGTTGTTTGTTTTTGTTTTTCTGTTTTTACTGTTTTATTGGAAAGCACATAGGTTGACTGAAGTTGAAATTAATTGTGCTATATAAATAAATTGTCATTGTCATTGTCAGCCATTTACTGTGAGCGTAGTCAGGCCTTCTTTCGCTACAGAGTTATTTATTGAGGCCTCCACTCGCCAGAGCTCCACTAGGACAGCATCTGTGAGTTGTAGCTCTTTAGCAGATGTCCTGAGTGTGGAGTATACTTAGGCTTCCTCTTGCTATGAGAGTTTCTTTATTTAAAGGCCTGCCAAGAGCTTCGCTAAGACAGTATTTGTGAGTTGTAGGCTCTCTGTGAGCCTCCTTACAAGACGTCCTGAGTGTGGGGTGTAGTTGGGCCTCCTCTCATTTAGAGAGTCATCATGCTGAGGCCTCCGCTCCTAGAGCTCAGCTAAGTGTTAAGTAGTATGGAGTGTTGCTAGGCCGCCTCTTATTTGAGAGGTGTTGTATGTAGGCCTCCACTCTGCTGACCTTCACAGGCCATTTGGGCTCTCTTCAACTTTCTTCATTGTTGGACTCAATAAGAAAGTAGTTAGGCTTCCTGTGGAGGCCTCCGTTCTTGAGAAGTTCCGGTCTATGGCGCTGCTGGTGCAGGTGTGAGGACTCCTCTGAGTCAATAGGTGCGTTCGACTTCATGCGGCGCTGCACAGACCGATTGGTGGCTGACTTGAAGTAGTGCATGCCGGTTAGAAATTTTGTCCGACTTGAACCGGCGCCGACGCCACGTGACGTTCACGTGTGGCATCAAAGTAACGCGAGAGCGTTTCGAGAACAGCCGGCTTGCTCAGCCAGCGCAGCATTTCAGGAGCGACTGCACCAGGCTGTGATGACGTCACAGCTTCTCATGATTGGCCACATTCACCACATGACGATGATCACGAGTGTTTCGTGCTTCAATCCATATAATTGCATAACAAATCAATTTGCATGCCATTTCGTAAATAGTTTACGATCTTTTGACTGCAGTACATTTTTTTTCCATTAAATTCTTTATATTGGATTTGTGCATAAGTTTATTATTGTACTTATTATATACACATGTATTGTAATTCAAAAGTACTGTCATTCAGTGTTTTTTGTAGAACTGGGATAGATTCCAACAATTAAGGTTTACACGACTGTTGAACATGCAATATAAAAACTTATTTGTATTTGTACTATAAACACAAAACAAGTAGCTTACTTTCCAACAGCAATTACAGCTAATTATTTATTGTTTACAGAAGCCTAACATAACACCACTAAACAAAACATAATTTGATTAAGTATAAGCTTGATTTGTAAAACAGTATTTGTTCAGTTACTTTAAAATGAAATGATTTACACATGCACATATATTGTTTAGAAACTTACTGTCGTTGTTCATTCTGCTGCATTTCTTCCAACAAAAAATATATTTCTATAGCTTCCAGTTCATCTGCAATAAAGTAGGCAAACGCCACGTGATCTGCCATGTTTGAGGAAGCAACGAGATCCCCAACGTGTCCGACTTGACGGCTCCGTTTTCAGCTCCTCCCCGACTGCTTTCGGCTAATCTCGCCGATCGGTCTGCGCAGCGCAGCATGAGCTCGAACACACCTTTTTACTTGGTTCAGCCAGTTAGGCACTCATCTATGCAACATGGTGGCATGGGTATTCCGTTCCCTATAGGGGACGCAGCGTAAATTTCCCATTCGAAAGGAAATGTCTCCGGTTATGCATAAACTTGGTTCCCTGAGAAGGGAAACGAGACATCCCCATGCTTCAAGAATTCCTGCACGTCTCCTTCAGACAACAAGTGGATGACAACAAGTGTTTTTTTTTTTACAGGTGCCCTTTTATTCTCTTGGGTGCACCTGTCGTGACATCATAGGCTGCCACCTGTCAATGTCAAGTTCATTGGCGTATTTAGACTCATGCTTCAGACACTGGTCGTGCCTGAGACATTTCCCAAAAGCGCCCCCTAGAGGACACAGTGTAAAGTTTGCCTTCTCATGCGTAACCTGAGACATTTTCGCTAATTTCTGTCATGTCTACTGTCATATTTTTCAATTTTTGTTACAAAAACAACAAAAATACTATGATTTAAGATTGTGTGTGTGTGTGTGTGTGTGTGTGTGATTATTTGATCTAGGTTTCAGTTAGTTTGGTCTTCTGTATGATGACCTTATGTATTTATAGTGATTCATTAGTTGATTAGTGTCTGCACCTGTGTTTAATTGGTTTGGTCTGCATTTACATTTTGTGTTTTCGTCACAAAAGCTTCAAAACCTTTACGAATCATTTGTTCGGAGCACATCTCAAACTGCCAAGGTCATGTGATTTCAGTAACAAGGCTTCATTATAGGTGTGTTCGACTTCATCTACGGCTACAGACAGCGATCAACGAGAGTAACTGAAAGCAGTTGCGGGCGGAGTTGAAAACGGAGCTGTCAAGTCAGACACTTTCTGCTCTCGTTAGTGACGCTCTCACGGTGTTTGCATGCACTATCACAGATGAAGTGAATTAAATGCAATATTTATCAAATACACAGACTTTTCAAAAGTGGGGTTATATATGCTTTTATCAGTGTTTTATGATAAATCTAACTCAATATAACATTGCAACTACAGTAAAAACACTTTTATTGTTCTAAAAGCACAGATTTGTCAGCATTATCGGACTTGAGGATGTTAGAATAAACCCAAAACACACGTGATCGTTGTCATGCAGTGAATCTGGCCAATCATGAAACTGCCATGTGGTCATCAGAGCTCCTGCAGCCGCTCTGAAGAAACTGCGCTGGCTGAGTCAGCCGAATCGCTATCGCGGTACTTTGATGCCACGTGACAGTCACGAGGCGTCGGCACCACCTCAAGTCGGACAAAATGTCTAACTGACACACACTCCTTCAAATCAGAATTTGATCGAGCTGCGCAGCGCTGCGTTAAGTTGAACACACCTATTGTCACAACTCATTTGAACCATGCGCGTTCATTGAGACCCCACCCCCCACCAGTAGAAAACCATTGAACTGTATCAGTGGTTTTTACCTGGGGCCGCATGTATAAAGCCGCTTAGAGTAAAATTTTAGTCTTATGTGTGTCAAAATTCTAAGAATGATGTAATTTTACTCGTATTCATAAACTCAAAAATAAAGAGTGATTCATAAAGGTTCCTAAGTGCTAAGGCTAAATTATTTAAGAGAGCTGGAGAGGTCTCTCAACCTAGTTAGGAGTAACAAGATGGCAGCAAAGAGGAGGAGACACACACTTTCCAATAAAAAAATGTTGTATTGGTATTATATGATGATACTTAATTGATAAAAAGATACGAACTTAATCATCAAGCAATTTTTGTTTTGTTTTTTGGAACCGACAAAGTAAGAAAGTTAATCAATTAAACTTCTAAACTTATTCCACTCTACAAATCAATGCTCTAAGTGCAGAAATAACAGAAGTAATTGTTTTTTGCTGGAAAATTGAAAAAAAAAAAAAAAAAATGCAGCAATGTACCGGTGATGACACAGTAAGCAGGGCCTTAAATATTATGAGACTAACCCCACCAAACACAACAGTGGCCAAAAGTGATATGTGGAGGGGTTTAATGACTTCACATTTCACTTAAACCATCAAAATTTAAATAAATAAATAAATAACACTGATCAGTGTTGTTAACTGCTTTCAACTGAAAGTAGCTAAAACAAGGGCTAAATGTAATTAACCATTACCTTTCCTTTTAATTATTCATTTCTTGCACAAAATCTCATTAAAATCGCTACAAATATTTAAAACTTAGACAAGCTGTTTATAAAAGAGAAGCCCTTGCAAATTAATAAAATAAAACATATTATACAGACACTTCATATTTAGTGGCATTCATTTGATGGTGTTGTAAAACATTTACACTGTTTTTATGCATGTTTGGTCTGAGTTTTTGTTGCATTTACATTGTTTTAACCTGCAGGCGTCACCAGCGTGTGGTGTTTCGAGGCTTCAAAACAATCCGAAGGAATTGATTCAGTTGATTCGAAGCTTCAAAAAGGTTAGTTTTTGCCATCACTAATCAATTCCTCAGGGTTTTTATAGAACTGGTCCATCATGTTCATTATGAAGATGACAGCCTCGGCATATTTTTCTGGGCAGGTTTGAGTCATGGTGCGACTGCCCTCGTGGTAATTTTATGGAATATCGTGGTCTGGGTTTTGTCAGAGTATGTGGATCCCCCTACTGCAGTGGTTCCCAACCACTTTTTTTAAAGGCCCCCCAACACTGCACATTTTGCATCTCTCTTTTGTCTGACACACCCATTTCTGGTCTTACCCTGCGTCCCATTGTTCATACTATCCATCCTAATAGTATGTGGGATTTCAATAAGCATGTCCCAAAGCACAGTATGCTGAAACGAGTATGCCAAAAGTCCTCAGATGGTCTACTATTTCAGGTAGATTTTTGAAGTGTGGATTCGTGCACACTCTAATGGCTAATATTGCAAAGGATTCGGTCCAGAACTACAAACACAAATAAAACGCATTGAAAAAAACTATAAACATGGCGGATGTGCGTGACTGGCGGTTAGGTAGAGATATTTAGAAAAAAGGGTTTGAGTTACTAATAATCAACATTTAACCTGTGTAGTGTGTACTTTTTCTTCACCAAAAGAGTACATACTTTAGGGACGTAGTATAAGTAGGCACATTGGGACGCAGCATTAGAGTCTCTACTAATGAGCTGATGATCTGAATCAGGTGTGTTTGATTAAGGAGACATGGAAAACATACCGTGTTGGGGTGCGTCCAGGAACGTGGTTGGGAACCACTGCCCTACAGCATCAGTGTGAGTGAGGAGGATCCTTCCTCTCTAGAACCCAGCCAGCCACCGCCCGTTAACTGTTAAGCAAGTTCAGTTCAGCTATAAGCAATTTTCATTTTACTACTGTAACATAGTCTTGCAGTACATGAAAATCACTAGAAAAGTTCAAATGCCAAATAATTGTATATGAACTTTGTATGCACCACAATACAGTACGGCAAAATAAATAAATAAACAAATAAATCAATAAGTTTAATTTATTAAAATGGATTCAGCATCCTTTGCACATTTGGCCAAGTTTCATTACAGTATTCAGTACTATAGCAGTTTCTTGGTCTTGGTCTCTTGACACAAGACTAGCTATATCTCTAGGCAGTCATTCCTCAGTTCTGCAAAAATGCTGTACACATAAAAAATGATTACAAATCAAATTTGACAGTCACACATTTGAAGTACAACAAACTACAGTTTACTGTACAAATAGAATAGTGAAATTTTCATTGTCTAATGTACTGGTAGGTACTGGGTGTGTAAGTAAAAAACGATTCGTTCAGCTCTCTCTTCTCTCCGTTGTTAGGATGCAGAGACTCTGATTGGTGTGTCATCAGTTTTGCTATTTGCTCATTGTTAAACTTTTTGAGAAATGTGTCTTTGTTTTGAGAACTAAATTAATAGTTTGGGAAAATAGGCCAACTAAATCAGTTATATTATGTTAACAATCAGGAAAACTGCAATATGACTAGATTCTTACCTAACCCTGCTATTAGTTCCCGTGATCAGCATCTTTTTATTGATTTCATATTATTGTTTCGTAGAATGTGGCAAAAAGGCCTGTATTCATAATGAAAGTGGAGCGAGCGGTCAGAGAATCGCATTACTAAACAATTACACAGTGATTCTCAGACAAATCTGGATGGTATTAGATTTCTCAGAAGACTTCTGAGTTACTTAAGTTATTTAATATTTATTCAATGTTATTATCACAGGAAATGTTAATTATTGTCCATCATTTTGCAATTGGTGAGAAAGACAAACATGTCGCAAAATTGGAAATATTTCCATTGAGAGTGAGAGTGATTGAGAGTGTGGGCCTCTACGCACACAAACGGTTTCCAACATTGTGTATACACACAAGCTAAATGCCGGCAAATATACCATCTTTACATTGTTTGTGTTTATACCTCCGGGTTTGATGTTGTATCACCCAATTAACTGTCCCAAGTTGTTTGGCTTATTTGAATGTTTAAGTGTTATATTTTTCAACATCTTTATTTAAAGAAATAACTCAAGTACTTTATACATCAAGTTTTTATTGCAATTTATTTCAAACCGCTGTCCATACCTGGTGCACTTGAAAAGAAGCCATATTTAAACCTCGCATTTGCTCATGGTAGATTACTCCATCTGGTTCTGATTGATCAGCGGAGGAGGATAATGTAGGATGTAAGTGCTTCTTTAAATGTTTTGTTTTACTTGTTTAGAGTTGTGTTACATTTGTAGTGGATTTTAATGTTATATGCTGTAGAGTTGAATGCTAGGTAGGTTTGTTTGCTTGTACTTTATTTGTTTTATAACTTGTAGATCTTCCCCTAAACTGGTATATTCTAAAAGTGGGCGGGGCCAAAACATATTAAAGCGCTCCAGGCAGCCATTTTAGGGTGTGAGTGGTGTGAGTATGCAGATGTTGGCTTGTGTTCATTTTTGGGCCTGTTCATACACTCAAAAAAATATTTCAGCCCTTAACTTAATTCAATTACATACAAAAGTTCCATGCATTTAGATTACATAGTTTTAATTTAAACAAATCAATTAAACTTAATGTGATTCAAATGCATCAGTCTTACATAAATGAAACAGGTAAAGTTGATGTAATAGTTCCCAGTGTTAAACAAACCCTGCTCAGTGTTCATGTGTTTCCACACTACAGAGTGTTCAAGTAGCATTGACACAGTGTTGGAGTTAAGGAGATCATTATGTCATGATTGACCAATAATGATGAACACCTGTTGTGTACAAGCAGAATCACTGAAGGAAAGAGAAACACAAGAATCAGCCACAGCCAAAGATAAAATGAACTTAAATAAATGAAGACATTAAATCTCTGATTAAACAACTCCACAAACAACATTACAGTTTGACTTGATTTCTGTCATATATCCACAAATATTATTTCAGAACATCTAAACAGAGTTTTTTTTTTTTTTTTTTTTTTTTTTTTGAAGTTTCAATTGACCTCACCATCATGGCGAACAGGGTTTACTTTAGTTGGACTCTTGACTTTTTAATGTTAATTTTTTTGGTTTCTGTAATTATGTGTATGAAGTACATTTATTACAGCAAAATAAAAAAGCCAAAAAGAAGTCTGATTATGTGTTTTTGGTTAATTTTTATTGTTTGTTAAATCATTATCATCCAGTGGCATGATGCACTGATCTCATGCAGTGGTTAGTCTATTATTTTCATAATGTTTACAACAGGTGTATGAACTATTACGGATGTTTATCTTATACACTAAAGCTTGAAATCTACAGCATCAGTTTGACACACACAGACATCAAGAATCAGCATATGAATCTCAACAATGGTGACATTCAACAGCTGCATGCTGGGTAGCAGCAGAGTACAAATCTCACCCGTGACTCCCAGCATGCAGCTGTTGAATGTCACCATTGTTGAGATTCATATGCTGATTCTTGATGTCTGTGTGTGTCTAAATAATACTGGAGATCTTAAAGTAGTAATAGTAACAGTTCATACAGCTACTGTAAATATCATGAAACTAACAGGTAAACCACGGAACGATATCAGCAAATCAGGCCACTGGATGATGATTACAACATCAATAATAATTAACCAAGAACACTTAATAAGGCCGCCTGTTTTTTTTTTTTTTTTTTTTTTTGTTAGTTTTTTTCTCGGTGCTATAACAAATGTGCTCTGCAAACACAATTACAGCAACCAAAGAACAAAAAAAAAACATACTAAGAAAGTCAAGGGTCAAGAGCCCAACTAAAGTAAACCCTGTTTGACATGATGGTGAGGTCAGATGAAACTTTTTTTTAAAAATAAAACATCTAAACCTCTATTTAGATGTTCTCAAATAATATTTGTGGATATACAACAGAAATCAAGTCAAACTGTAATGTTTGTGGAGTTGTTTAATCAGAGATTTAATGTCTTCATTTATTTAAGTTCATTTTATCTTTGGCTGTGTCTGATTCTTGTGTTTCTCTTTCCTTCGATGATTCTGCTTGAAAACAACAGGTGTTCATCATTATTGGTCAATCATGACATAATGATCTCCTTAACTCCAACACTGTGTCAATGCTACTTGAACACTCTGTAGTGTGGAAACACATGAACACTGAGCAGGGTTTGTTTAACACTGGGAACTATTACATCAACTTTACCTGTTTCATTTATGTAAGACTGATGCATTTGAATCACATTAAGTTTAATTGATTTGTTTAAATTAAAACTATGTAATCTAAATGCATGGAACTTTTGTATGTAATTGAAGTTAAGGGCTGAAATATTTTTTTGAGTGTAGGCATAGCCAAAATATATTGCTGTATATATTGTTGGAAAAGGGCAATTTTTGCACACCTATGGAGTACCATATTTTTGCATTTTGGGGAATAAAATCACTTTGAATGGCACATTTTTGATCCCTGTCATCTCCTTTACGTCGCTGGTCGCTGGCACATCCTAACAATATTAATAGATTTAAACTATACTTAGTATAACCTAAACATATTTTAAATATTACTTTTTTTTACTAGGAGATACCTGGACAATGTTCAGTCTGGTTTCCGATCACATCAGGCAGACCTGACACTGCTGTCCTGAAACTACTGTCACATATAGAGTTACAGGTCTGCAGCTAAGCGTGCCATTTTGTCTGCCCTCTTACTATATGAGTAAACAATCCCCAGAGCTACTCTGAGACTTCACTTCACAAGTGTTTTACTTTTCATTTGATAACCGTCATATCATATACATGCAGAAACCACTTTTGTGCAGCACTTTGTAACAAATACAGAACTAAAACTGCAATGGTAAATCAGCACCTCTCATGAGTTGGTGTCCTAGTCATTAAGCAGTGCTAGAAAATATGATTGTTACCAGTTATTTTTGCTGAGAAACACTGTCCTTTGTCTGATGTTTTATGCTTTACTGAACAAATATTGGCTTCTAAAACCTTTTTTTGTCAGTGACATGTCACTGCTAGCTGTCATGTCAGGCTTCCAGCTTCAGGCAGTTCCTGGTCAGGAAGAAATCAAGAAAACATTGCATCGTCTTCCATGAATACACATTTTAGTTTGGTCTGGACAGATTAAAGTAAGATTAGAGTAAGCCATGCACTACCATACCTGATGGGGCAGTCAACTAAAGCTCCTAGAGGCCAGGACATCGATAGGTGCTTTTGCGCCACGTAGTTCTAGTAACTCCAGCATAGTGGTTCCTAGAGAACCAATTTCCCCCTCTGGTCACTTTCCTGGTTGCATTCGCACCAGCAGGAGGAACTCTGAAGCGGCCGACAGTGACGTCTTTATTCATGGCATTTACAGACGTCAACAGCTGGTGAATGATTTGAGCCGTTTTTACACAAATATCTGTACTTTCTCCTTCTTCAAACCAGGCTTGTTATGTTAGTTTTAATCAGCATTTGGTGGATCACCATTCAATAACAAATCTCTAATTAATCATGGATCAGTTAGTCTTGACTGGCAACGTGATTCGGCTTGCGTGCGCGCTCTGCGTCTCCACCAAACGGTTTCTATCAGAGTAATCATTGCAAGTGACTCGAGAATGGAGTGGAAGCGCCCGGGGGATAAAGACAAAGCTACTGACCTGTTCAGGACTTCAAATTCAGGTCAGTTTCATCTGTAAACAGGCTGCTAAGAGTTTCTAGCAGTTTAATGCTTAACTAAGTAAACAAAGACAAAATTACAGCAGTAGTACTATAAACGAAACTAAACTAAGTTACTATCATCACTCAAAATACTCTATGCTAAAGAACATCGTTATTATCTACTGTAAAGTTACAGTAGTAATTTAGCAAACAAATGTTATGAAACATCGTTTTGTAATACGTTAAGAGGGAGCTAGCGCAGATAACAATACAGCCCTTACGATAAGTAAAACAAAAATCCATGGTTACTATAGTTAAACCATGGTAACCAAAAAATAAACCATGGTTTTGCTACACTACCCATAGTCTAACCATGAGATGTGTAGTAAAACTACATGGTTACTATACTTTTACTGTTATAAACAATGGTTAACTCATGATAATGCATTAACATGTCCAGTATTAGAATTTTTCTGTAAATATATTGTCATGATGTAATCATTATTGTACTAATTTTGACATTTAGGCAATTTAGAAAGTATAGTTTTCTTAAATCTATAGTATTTAAAGCCATTTTATGATAAAATTGAACTTAAAATTGTTACTGCAAACAGAATACAGTGAGGTGGATGTTTTCCAACAGGTTGGAGACAGTTCTGCTCATAACAGTAAATGGCTGATGGGAAAAGTGACAGGTACAAAAAAAATTTGTGAAAAAAGCAAACACACACAAAGTGAGATGCAGAGAGAGATCATGAAGAGACTGAAAAGGAAAATGAAAGAGAAGGTGCAGTTCAAGAGAGATTCTTTTTCTTTTTTTGCACGGCCCTAGCCTTTAAGGTTTTAAACATTTGTTTAAATGTGATGGCCATACAAAAAATAGGGTTGTTCATGGTTTCAGAATTTGTTTTGGATGTATGGGTTGACCTGGATGAGTGTGAGATTTCCCGGCCTGAAGTTTTGTCCCAGTTCTAAAATGTGGTTGTTCAGCCTTGATACATTCAGTAGCTAACACATTTTAAATGTAAGTTATTTTTATATGTCAATATGATGTGAGGTCCAGTTACCAGCATGACACTAAAACAGGTAGTAATAATGGGTACATGTCAAAGTCCATACTTCTTTACTTTAACTTAAGTAAAACAAGTGTAGTCAGTACTTCTACTTTACCAGAGTCTTTTTAAACATGAGTATCTGCACTTCTACTTGAGTGAAGGATGTGTGTACTTTTGCCATCTCTGCATTGTCATCATTTTTTCCATGTTCACAGAGTAAATATAAACGGTCAGTCAAACGCTCCCAAAAGTAAAAGAGAAAAGATGGCAAAAATAAAGTGGAAAGTCAATCAAATTTGTTGTTTCTGCCTTTGGAAGCAAAGCACTGCTTCTGATGTTTCCATATAATCTTACTTGTACTAGATAATAAACTTCTTTAAAGCAATATATTCGGGCATATTTTTACAAGAAGAACATGCATGAATGAGAAAAAAAAAAAAGTGGGATATGCTTGATGTTAGTTTTTAAGCGTAATTGGCTAAGCCACAAAATATATCACAATGCATTACTCTCGCTGACTGACACACCCGAAGCACGTGCACGGAAAACCACCTCTCACAGACAGCAGGCAACACTAAACTACTTTAAAATATATCTGTCCTGGCAAGTATTCACGTAAACATAGAAGGTTATGTCTCAAGTGAACGTAAACAGTTGTGGAAAAATCTAATAGTGTAACATATTAGACCTGTGATTCAAAGGGATGGTTCTCCAAAAATGAAAATTCTGTCATTAATTACTCACCCTCATGTCATTTCAAACCCATAAGACCTTCGTTCATCTTCAGAAATTAAGATATTTTTGATGAAATCTGAGCACTCTCTGACCCTCCATAGACAGCAAGGGTTCTACCATGGTCAAGGCACAGAAACCTAGTAAAGACATCATTAAAATAGTTCATGTGACATCAGTGGTTCAACCATAATTTTATGAAGCTACAAGAATACATTTTGTGTGCAAAGAAAACAAAAATAACGACTTTATTTAATGATTTCTTCTCTCCCAGACAGTCTTCCACAGGAGTACCACAATGTGTATGTGTTCTACATCAGCATCATCACAAGCATGCATCGTGGTACTCTCAATAATGACGCAGTACTGTCCCAAAAGAGGATAAATCACTGAATAAGTTAAATTACGGTTGAACCACATGGACAGTTTTACCAATGTCCTTACTGCATTTCTGGGCCTTGATCATGGTAGTACCCTTGCTGTCTATGGAGGGTCAGAGAGCTCTCTGATGTCATCAAAAAATATCTTAATTTGTGTACCAAAGATGAACGAAGGTCTTTGGAACAACATGAGGGTGAGTGATTAATGACAGAATTTCATTTTTGGGTGAACTATCCATTTTAATCTTAATATAATACATCAGTTGCTTTCTGTGTCATTAATGTTAACCAAACAACGTAAGAAAAGAGGGAATCACTCACTGCTCTAGACCAGGAAGTGTCAGGCCAGTGGTTCAAAATATTATTTCCCTGCCACAAAAATAAATAAATAAATAAATAAATAAATAAGATACCAGTTCATTTTACAAATCTCAGTTGCAACTTCAATATCACAACAATAACTACTAGTGTAACAAATATACAGTTCAAATATTAAAGACAAGTGAACAGTCAGTAAATAAGAACAAATGAACAAATTATAAGAAATAGCACAAATAAATAAATAAATAAAACAAAGATAAAAATTTGCCAGTGGCAAATCTGCCAACTGTCCCAAGTGTCTTTCATTGCTGGCCCCAGGCCATCGGCAGTCTTTATTGTTGGGCCGGTGGCCTTAATATTCATTACAAATACAAAAATACAACTTTTATAATGAGCACTTAAAAAAAGGCCTGTAGCACATTACACAGTTATTGTGTTATTGCATTAGCTGTAAAGAATTACTGCCATGATTAACAATATTTTACATCATTTATTTCTCAATGTTAATAAATGATTTCACTATTATTATGGTAAATTAGTGATTTAAAGAATTGCGTGTGTGGAGTAAGATTTGTGAAAACATAAATAAACTTACCAGTCTAGTAGAAAGATCTACATTCAGAAAGATGTGTTTATGAAGGTGTGAATCGATGTGCACAGAGCATATTGTCAGGGTGTACGTTCACCTTCACTAACTTACCGTCCTACTTATTTAGCCTAATGTTAGTTCATAATGCATTTAACCAACATTAACATGTACAATTTAATGCTACACAACCTATATATAGATATCTGTGTGAAATATGTCAGACTATGCGCGTATGTGTAGTTCTTGATAGTTTGTGTATGGTTTGGATGTTTTGTTAATGGCTTTAAATACTCCAAAATAAAAGGCTGACAGCTTGCGTGAATGTAGGCTTGTAGTTGTTGTGGATGAAGGGCCCCTCATGAAGTAAAGCCCAGGGGCCCCTTGTAGGCTTAATGCAACCCTGGGGACAAGCATGGTTTTTACTAGCATATTTCCATAATTAACAAATTAATGATGTAGAAACCATATAAAATTGACACATGATTTATTGTAATATAGAATTATAACTTTTTTTTTTTTTTTTTTTAGCTCTCTTTGTTGACAGTTGAACTGAAAATTGTAGTTGTTTTACTAATGATTATACTACTAATCAATGTTATTGGAAGTTTTGAATAACTAAGTAAAGATTCAAATTGGTGAAACATTTAAAAACATTTATCTTCTGTTTCAAAGGATCAGTTAAAAGGAGCTTGTGTACATTGCAAAACTGAAACATTCAGAGATTTGAAAAAAAAAAAAAAAAGCTAAATAGTTTGTTCAAAAACCGGGGTCAGTCACAGATTCCAAAAAGTGTACTTAGTAAAAGGTATGTCATTGCAGTCAGAAGCATGGAACATTGTAGACGATAGTGATAGCATGCACTTTCACCAGTTGCTGAAGTAGAATTAATTCAACCAAAGTCAAGGGCCAAGTGCCCAAATCACCATAATGGTGACTTCAAAACAGACCATATAAAAATAAATAAAATAAATAAATAAAAAAGAAAGCCAGAACAGTTTATAATAAATGAACATTGTGATGATGCTTTTGGAGTTGTTTAAGCAACCTCTGGTGAGATATCATTGATTTCATCTAAGGCTGTGTGGTTGTGACTGTCTGCTCGTCTCTTCTCTTTTTTTCTGTTCTTGTTGTTCCCCTTATCTTCAGTGATTCTGCATGTTAACTGCTAGTGTCATCACTAATGGTCAGTCTTGTAAAGTGAATCTATTTCCCTAACTGCAATCTTGCTTCAGTGTTACTTTTACTCTATAGATTGGGACAATATGAAAACTAAGCAATGTTTAACACTGAGGGTTTTTCTGTGCCATTACACTTGTAGGCTCGTGTCATCGTGTTTTTCTTACAAAGAATTTCTTAAAACTAATTGGATAATTGATCTTTAACTATGAACACACACTAAGAAACACGATATGTAACATGTACATGAGTTTTGTTGTAGTTTTTCACCCAAAAGATCCACCAGCATTTCAAGCTGCAAAGCATATCTTATGCAGGTGAATAACAATGCTGGATGTTTCAGCAGGGAATCTGTGAGTTTGCCCTGAGCTGACTGACAGCTTCAGTGATTATAAAGGAAGCAGTCTTTAGGAAGTTTGTCTGTCTGTCTGTGTCATTTAAATGTCAAAAAAAAAAAAAAAAAAAAAAAAAAAAATGAAAAGTTTTTTTTTTTTTTTCATGAAACTTTGTGACCTTTGTCACAAATATGTTATTCAGAGTTTAGTACAGAAAGTGACAAAAAATACAAAATGACCAAAAAAAAAAAAAAAAAAAAAAATAATGTTATAATATTGAATTGATAATCTCTAAAAAAAAAAAAAAAATGAATTCAAACCCAAAATGTAAAAGAAAAAATGGCAGGCAGCAGAAGTGGCTAATGAGCCAACAAGTGCTCCTCTGCAGCCATCTACTGGTCATAAGTGTTAAATTCTTGTCTTTTTTCCCTCTTTACATCATATTTTAGTTTTACAAGTAAGGACAATCTTTGAAGGATGAACAAAAAATGTTTTGGTCATCAAAAAAAAAAAAAAAAATACTTAGACTTTTGAACTTTGAAGTGCCGGAAAAAGTTTTTACTGTTAAATACTGTAAATTCTTTAAAAAGTGCTTAAAAAACCTTTATTCTTAGAACAGTAATCTATAACAGTCTAATTTGCTTTGTTATGGTCAAAGCTATATGTGATTCAGGGAGTAAGATTTAATGACGTCATCAGAGTTCTCCATACCATGGCTTTGATGAACTGATGGTCTGTGCTACATCCCATTTTGCCTACTTATATTCAGCCCTTAAAGAAAGAACTCTTTTTGTAAAGAAAAAGTATACACTTTTGAGTGTGTAGCAAAAGAGTAAGCAAGCTTTTGGGAGTATTGTGTCATACAGTTGTGTCTTTAATAGATGTTTTGTCGCACAGTTACACACACTCTGTCACTGTAAACTGGCTTGTCAATCATCGTGTCAGTTAACATCCTCCACATTTAATTTAATTTATCTTCCTACTGTATTGGACAGAACAGAAGTAGCAAACACAAAGCGAAACACAACACACTGGGACACAAACCAGTCTGAGCCCACTGCAAATTTCTGAGGATGAATTCCGAGAGCTTTCTGACGCTGCATAGACAGCAATGTAATTACCATGGTCAAAGCACAGAAACATAGTAAGGACATCGGTAAAATAGTCCATAATTTTAAACAACTGGCCCCTGGTAATAAAACATTTAAATTATATAAGATTGTCTATATTTATCTATATAGATATCTTTATAATTGTTACAGAGAAAACGATACGTGAAGCAGGTGGATCCAAGTGCAAAGCTTTATTGAACAAAGACATGGTCATAAACAGGCAGGGTCGACACCAGCAAAGAGATACGAACAGGTCAAGACGAAAGAGTAATCCAGGGACATGCGAGGGTTGATCGGCAGCAAGCGTAACCCAGGGGGAGAGGAAATCGGGTAATCCAAAGCCGACAGACAATAGTCCAACTAGTCTGAAACGGCAAGACAAAGGGGAATCCAAGACGGGCGATAAATCCAAGGCAGGCAGAAATCAGACAAGACTAGGATCAAGACACAGATGAAACAGACTAGAAATAAGACTTAACTAAACTCAGGAAACTTGGAATTGGCTCCGTAAAGTTGCTATTGCATATAAAATACTCTGCCCAGAATGATGGCGAAGGCTTCGTATTTATACAGTGTGTAATTGGCTGCAGCTGTGTGCATAATAAGAGAAGTGAAGCTTGGGAAATGTAGTCCAGGGTGTAGTGCAACAGTTAGTGTAGTGTGAATGTCAGTGGAATGGCAAGGCAACCTCTGGTTGCGGGCAGACTGAAGACCATGAACAGGATTCGTGACAATAACTATCTAAACACTGACTTGTAGCTTGAAAACATCAACTGCGTTGCACTCATACTGTAAAGCCAAAGGGAAAGATTTTATTATGTTTGAAATGAATAATTTCTCAAACTGAAAAGCTTTGCAACCCCGACCCTGCTTCATATATAAAGTTTTATACAATATGAATAAATGTGAGTCGACTTAGTGTGTAATTATGTAAGAAACACTGTGTGGGTTAGGTTTAGATAAAATGTTTACTGTATATATGATGTTAATTAGCATATAGATATGCTCTACTTGAAATGATGCAAAGGTTCTAAACACCTGTTTTACAACTACTTTTAACTTGGATTACTTTTTTCTCGTTCCTTTGTATAGCAGTATTTTTTCTTTGGAAATACAGTACAGACTTGTATTAGAAACCGATATGGTATAAGAACTAGGGCTGTCAAACGGTACCGGGTTCGGTACTTTCGGTACTGAAATTTTAAAAACGTCCATTTCCCGCTCACATTTGAGCGCTGTTGAGCCGATTTTTAAACATCGCTGATTGGCCATAGTGTTCACACGCTCAACAGACATGACTGTGATTGGCTACAATGATAAGCGCTTCACGCTCTTCACCGAGTGTTCACAAATAAGCACAACGGGAGTATTTGAAAGCCATGTGTGTCAAATGTGAGCGGGAAATTAATGTTTTTAAAATTTCAGTACCGAAAGTACCGAACCCGGTACCATTTGACAGCCCTAATAGGAACTAATAATAATATTTCTGTTTCTTTCATATTTCAGACACCAATGCAAGAATGGGTCCATCTAACATATCAACAGTTAATAATACACAAGTGTGTGCCTCAATCGATGACTTCCGTAACCAAGTCTATTCAACAGTATATTCTATCATCACCATCTTAGGGCTGATGGGCAATGGCTTTGCATTGTACGTACTCCTTCGTACCTACCGTCAGAAATCATCCTTCCACATCTACATGCTCAACTTGGCCGTGTCAGACCTGTTGTGTGTCAGCACTCTGCCACTACGGGTGCTTTACTATGTCAACAAAGGACAATGGAACCTCGGGGACTTTCTCTGCCGGTTAAGTTCCTATGCACTGTATGTAAATCTCTACTGCAGCGTCTTCTTCATGATGGCGATGAGTTTTACCCGCTTTCTAGCGATTGTGTTCCCAGTGCAGAACCTGAGGCTAGCCACTGAAAAGAAGGCATGGATAGTTTGCGTGTGCATCTGGGTATTCATTTGCACCACCAGTTCACCCTTTCTCCTCTCTGGTCAGCATACTGATCCGAATTCTAACAAAACCAAGTGTTTTGAACCGCCAGAAACGTCCAAAAGCCTGGGAAAACTGATCGTGTTGAATTACTTTTCCCTAGTGGTGGGTTTTATTATTCCCTTCTTGGTCATCTTGCTGTGCTATGCTGGCATCTTGCGCACTTTGCTTAGAAACACTAACGGTGCGAACAAGCAGCGTTACACGCGTATCAAGGCCATTCGGATGATTATTGTTGTGATGCTGGCTTTCTTGGTTAGTTTTATGCCCTACCATATACAACGCACACTGCATCTCCACTTCAAAAACCGCAAAGATGCTAACTGTGAGGAAATTATTTATATGCAGAAGTCTGTGGTCATCACCCTTTGCCTGGCTGCTGCTAACTCATGCTTTGACCCAATGCTCTACTTTTTCTCTGGAGAGAACTTTCGACATCGCCTATCCACCTTCCGAAGGGCTTCTGGAAACATCGTCGGAACCCACAAAGGCCGCCATCCTCTCCAAAGCTCCCCACCTGTGGAAGAGAGTGAATTGCAAAGCTGTAATGGTTCAAACAAACTTGGATAGAGGGAATGGAAATGCTGACTCTCTGTCAATGCAGAAGCATTTCTGAGTCTAAATCAACATTATTCAATTATTCATTCAAAGTAGTATGAAGAAGATGAAGAAAAAGAAAAGTTTCTTATGTACTACATTAAGTATTATGACTGTAAAAAGGTACTATAGATCTTGTGCCTGATTACAAACAATAAAATATACATTAAAAGGAATATATATATATATATATATATATATTAAACACACATTTCATAGTACTGAAAACTGAACCCCCTAGTAAATTGTTATTGGATGAAGTGTGTGTTTTGTTTTTTTGTTTTTGTTTTTTTTTGTTTTTTGTTTTTTGTTAATTAATGATTTAAAAAGACATACTCATAAACAAACAAAGAAACAAAACATCATAACAATAGACTGCATTCTGTGTATTCATTGTGAAATATATTGTAACAGTACCGTGTTTACTTACTTACCATGCCTTTTTCCATGAGGAGGAAGGAATGCATGATTCCTCCTGCTTAGGGCCCCCCATAATGTTAACATGCCCCTGTATTCTTATAGCAGCATTTTGGGATATGTCAATGTAAATACCTAATGTAACTTATTGTAAATACTGTATCAGTGATGACTTTATTAAAACTCAGCAGAAAATGAGCAGGAAGCAGAATTTCATGGCAGGCTACAATCTGCAATCAAGGACCATCAAATCAGAGACACTGTCATTGTGGCACCAGCAGGTGTAATTAGTCCTCCACAGATAATCATATCAATTAGGAAAATCTCCTCCAACACTGTCGTCTTTAGGCAGTCAACCCTGACGAATGGGTCTGAAGGCATGGCATTCTGACTATCACATGAAGAATCTTGAGTTGAGACAAGGGTGGTGATTCCCCTCCCAAGACAGAGAGCTTGAATCCCTATTGAGACCTTTTAACCTCTTCCTTGAACACAGGACTGAAGTCCTCTTCAAACCACTTTCTAAATAGCATAGTGACTGCCTTTACATACCTAAATGCATCAGATCGTTACAAAACATGGGCATATAATCAAATACAATTTCATAGCACAAATCTATATTATATGTGTAACTCACACTTTAATCACTTGACTTTAATCACTCGCTGTTCGTTCCATTGTTACAAATAATTATTGAATTTGTTTATAATGGAGGTCTTCAACCTTTCCCACTGTCTTGCAAAGTTTATTAATAACTGTGATTTTTTTCAAGTGCTCCTGAGGAGCTTGATTAGCTGGTTCAGGTGTGTTTAATTAGGGCTGGAGCTAAACTCTACAGGACTGTGAGTCTCCAGGAAAAGGGTTTAAAAAAAACAAAGTATATGATGTTTGGTATGTGTGTGTTTAAATTCTCAAATGGTAATCAGTTCTGGGTAAAATGTGTCATATTTTCATTACAGAATTCATGAGAGCCGGAAAATTAGGAGCCATGTGACTGAGAATATAACAGGTGTGTTTTCTTTGAAGCAGCGCTGCATAGATCGATCGTTGTATGACATCAAAATACAAAACAAAAGCTACAGAGAGGCTCTGCATGGTTTCACATCGCTTTCATGGTACTTTTCATGGTACTTTGATGTCGTACAATGATTGGTCTGTACAGTGCTGCTTCAAGTTGAACGCACCTAACATTTCTTCTAATGTGAGTGGTGAGAACATAGTTACACCCTGTCAACCAGTCAACCAGCGGAGTTTAAAAGCTCATGACATGAATGAATCATCAGTATAGTCAGATAAACCAACTCTAGTTTAGTGTATGTCTAGTCCAAAATCTAACATCATCAGCCAACCATTCTAGTCTCCTTTTTCTTTTCTTTTACTTTTATTTTCCATTGAGAGCATTGTTTTCCAGTTTTTGGCATCTTTGCTCACCTCAGACTTAAACCTGCCTACGAAACTGTGTCATTGCCATTGGTTTTCTTAAGACTTCACTCCAGATGTGACCAAGATCTCCAACAAACCTGAGAAACCCCTTTCAGAGAATGATGCAACTGAAGTGTATCTTCATTCAAGAAATGCAAATAATACCTAAAGATTCTAGCTGAACTTGTGTACTGATGTAATGTTTTATAATCATATTGAAAACTTAATGGCAGAGTTAAATTTATAATTGATGGTTCATTCAGGTCAGGATCTAAGAAACTGCATGCTGCTTGAAACTTTGTTTTTTCCTCAATGCCTTTTTTTCTTACTATTGTGAATGTGTGAGTGCATATGTTTGTGTCAGATTAGTCTACGTGTATTGTAATAAATAAATAAAATACCATTGGTATTTAAAGAGAAGTGTCTTGTACATGCAATATCTTACTGTAAATTGACCAATAGATGGATTATTCATTTTATACGTCATAAAGCAGTGATACTGTCAATGTCCCCTGTAAGTACAATTATTAATTCCCTTTGAGGTAAATTTACCTGAAATATGAGTAACACTTTAGATTACAGGCTGCAATTGAAGGCGTAAGTAAACAGAATTAACAGCATACTTTTTTTGTAATTACAATGTACCTATACAGTACCTCCAAGTAGATATTAAGGAACAATATGCAAAGTTTGGGGAATAAAGGGGTAAAAACCTGGAAAATTACAAATTATTTATAGTGTAAGTATTTTGAAGCTAAGAGGTACCAATTCTAATATTATACGATATATATGACCTATTATACTAAACAACAGTCATATGTTTGCAAGCAATTTAGCAAGAACATAGATGGTGTAACTTTTATTAGTGCACATAAAAAATGCTGGGTTATTATTTCAATCCAAATGCTAGGTTGAGACTGTTGGATTAGAAAGCTGGGTTGATTTTACCCAATTTGGGTTGACAATCATAAAAGCTAAGTAAGCCACTGGTGCTGTAGGAATGTGGACGTGAAAAAAGAGCGTGCACGTTGTGCGAGTTCAAAGGCAAATGGTCCTGTGTGTGCCGATATCCGTATTTGCAGTGCTTCTGACAGGAATATGCATGGAAAATAGCTCTAAACTAATCGAAGCGCACAGGAGTGACAACTCTAAACTGTCTGGAGTGTGTTCTTTTAAAACTGAACCAGTGAATGTGGTAAGCAGGAACTGGAAACAGCTGGAATGGTGCTAGAGACAAATCGGTGTTTGCCTTGCTTATGACAGGAATATGTGTGCAAAATAGAATGGAACTGACTGGAGTGTTTTCTTCTTTCTTCAGAGTGTTTTCTCACAAACTTGAGCAGTAAAGATGGAAAATGAACAAGTTGAAATAGTGCTCGAGAGGACTGTGGATCAAAATAGTAAAATCAAAGATCATAATTCCTGTTGATTCGCTATAATACACAATTTATTCTTGACTTTCAGTTTTTATTGCAGGCCTTCAGTGTGTTTCTTTGCATTATGTTTTGGCCATAGTGGTAAGTTAGTGGCTGAAAAAACATTAACAAAATGATCAAAATCTCAAATTTGTTCTTTAATATACATTAAGTTTTTCAGTATTGAACTTTTCAGAAGCATTTTGGTTTAACTGTATAAGCTGTGTAAGTATAGAGTTGCTTTGCATTTTTCCTAAATTTTTCATGTAGTCCTATGTTTTTTTGTTTATATTTTTTGTACATTTCTGGTGTAATAAATTTTCACCTTTTATCTGTTGCCAGCCTAACTCTGTTGTCGTATTATATTTTGGGTCGATTTTAAACCCAGCAGTATAGTAGTTTTCAAACAATATTTGAAATAAACAAAACAGCCCACCATTGGATTACGGAGAAAAATGAGCTTGACATGATGGAGATATAACCTTGTATGTATATTGTAACAGTCACCATCTGTCACAGGGTTTAGTCCGAGGGGGGGCGAACGTCGGTCCTGCAGAGCCGCAGCCCTGCAGAGTTCTGCTTTAACCCCAATCAAACACACCTGAACAAGCTAATCAAGGTCTGAAGGATTACTAGGAAGCTACAGGAGGGTGTGTTTTTATTAGGGTTGGAGCTGAACTCTGCAGGCCTGTGGCTCTCCAGGACCGGAGTTTGCCACCCCTGGTTTAGTCAATACACTTCTGGTTGATATGTTCATACTACACTGTAAAATCCAATAGTTTACCTTACTTAGATATAATTAGTTATCTTTACTTAGTTGCTATACTTACTAGGTTTTATTAAGTTACAGCTACTTTCAAGCGAGTAAAACAATTTACTTACTACTTTGAGTGATGCTTACTTAAAATATTCAAGTAGCCACAAAGGAACCAATGACATTAATAAACCAGTGAGAGGCAGCAGTGCACTAATATGTTGCTAATTTGCAAAATAACAACAGAAGAAGAAGAAAAGCAATTTTTTTTGAGGTGGCAATTGTTAATCTGCAATTATTTTTCACTAGTTACATTCACTCATTTCCCAAAGTCATCTTGAATGTTGTTTCAATACAACTATATATTTGAGAGAATATCACATAAACTGACTTCATAAATTGATGTTGATTTTCATAAAATGTTGTTGGTGTGTCTTATTTTATTTATTTATTTCTTAATTTTTTTTTTTTTTTTTTTTTTTTTTTTTTTTTTTTTACTTACCATTATAGTGATTAATATTTCGTTTGGTTGGGCACTTGGAACTTTGTTTTTTTTATTATGATTTTCTTCCTATTAATGTAGCAATGCAACATGAACTCATAATTTTTGTTTTCAAGGGAAGAAATGGAATAAGTACATTGCTTTTAGAAGGAAACCTTCTAATTGTGATGTTTTGATTATCTAAATCTTTAAATTCTTTAGCTAATGTATTTTTAAATGTATTAATGATGTTTTATGATTTCATTGTTCTTCATAAACACCTTGAGAAAGTTTATTGGGTTGAGACAGTCTTTTAATAAATGTGGTAATGTGCTCAAGTCACAAACTTCAACATTTAGCACATGAATCACAGCAATGGTAACAATTCAATTTTATTTTTTTTTTATTATTTGTGACAATAACCATTATATTATTTTATAGTCTCTTTTTGTTGTGCTACTACTGACACAAGTCAGTAAATAAAATTAGCAAATAAAAACAACAACAGTAAAACAAAGCAATTGCATAATTTATTTATGCCGCAATGCACTCTGGGAGTCAGTGAGTAGCTATACTAAGTCAAGTGTAACCCTAAAGTAAATGATTGAGTACCCCCTACAGTTCTTTTTTAGTTACTAGAACTCTCGTGTAAGTAAACTATACTAACTAAGCATTTGTCAGTACAACATACTATTCCTATTTCACTTTACTTAGTTTTTTTAAGGCAATCGGTTTGCATGCTTTTTTTAAGTAAGCCCAACTAATTAGATTTTGCAGTGTAGCCACTACAGGGAGACGTGTAGCTCACCCTGTATTAGATAAAACAGGAAGTAGTAGAATAAGTGCTAGGTTCTCTGACAAGTTTACAGAGTGGAAAATCAGAAGCTAGACAGGACATATTATATGAAATACCACGAAGTACATATACAATAAGGCAGTTAAGGTTACTGGTTTATTTTCTCTGGGTTCCGGCTCATATTGGAGTAGAAGGGAATGAAAGTGTTGACCAGCTTGCAAAGAAGGCCCTGGAACATTCACAAGTTGAATTATAAATACCAATAAGTAAATCTGAAATAAAGAGATCGATATATATTGAAGTTGAAAAGAAATGGCAAAAAATATGGGAATGAAGTAAAGGAAGGCTTTTATTTAAGATCCAGGAGTGTGTTGGTAAAAAGAGAGTAAGTTACGGAAATAGAAGAAAGCAGGTTATCTTATCTAGATTGAGAATAGGACATGTAGCATTAAATAATCATTTGTACAGAATCAGAAAACACGAAACAGGTAAATGTGATAAATGTGGACTACCAGAAACGGTTGAGCATGTGCTTTTAATGCGTACAGCGTATGAAAGGGAGAGATATCAGATGTTCCAAGAACTGGAACTGATGGGAAGTAGTAGTATATCTTTAAAGACACTTTTAGGATATGGGTCAATGCAGTTAAGAATATATGAAATATTGTTTAAGTTTTTAAAAAAGACAGACTGGACATCCAAGTTTAGGACGTCATTTTCAGCCTGCGTAAATCTGCTCCTCTACAGATAGGACTGGTTACTTTTATTTTTAGGAACTGTTTATGATCTCAACCTGCTGTGGGCCATTTCCATTCTTCACGCACATGTGCTCATGCACACAGTAAGCTTGTTGGTTGTGTGTATGTATATATTTGTATGTGACTTGAAGTACATTTTTCTTTTGCTGAACAAAAGAAAAGCAGCTGGGATAGTCAGCAGGTCACCGGCCGATGAGTCGGACTCCAGACTGGAGAATACAGCGGACAGGGGAGCGCAGACGAGAACGTAGACACAAGTCAAAACCAGACAGACAGTCCGGGGCCAGAGAATGATGCGTGGCAGGCACAGGTCTAAACAGAGAACAAGAAAAAAGCAAAGAATCAAAAATCAAATAGCAAGCCACTAATGTAGGAGGACACAAATAGGAGCTTGATAAGACAGACTTTATCAGTCGGCTTTGCCTATACCTACTTCTAAATGCGCACCATTCAGTAGTGTCCTGCATTAGCCCAAATCATGACAGTCCACTACACGAATAGCTACTTTAGTCGCATGCGAATAAATGCAAATATTCCCTAAAATCACACAGTAAAGACAGTGATGATGCGGTCAGGACTGTGGCGCCGGCTTCCTTTGAAACATGTTTAATGATTGCGCCTGATGCGCCCGCGCCCGCTCCGTTCCCCTACCCCATTCTGCCTGTTAATACACAAGAGCATGTCAGGGGAGGCGCACAAAGTGTAAAATTATTATTAAAATTATTATTGATTACTAATTTGAATTAATACATTTATAACTAAAACAATACCTTGAAAATGAAAAGAAGCAGGTTTTTACGATCAGAAATTTCTTAAACCGGTGAACCCCTGTAAACTTTTCAGTCCAAGGATCCAGTAAACGAATGTTTAAACAGTAAACTCAAAACGACTATATATTTATATATTATTATTATTATTATTATTATTTTTAAAGAGTGAATTTAACTCCCTCAGAGTTAAAATTAACACTTATCCAGTGTATATATGGATACCACTGGTGAAGTGCTAAACTAACACTTTTGAAAGAGTTAACGTTATTAACACCCTGACTGTGTTACTAACAAACTCTTAAAGTGCCCCTATTATGCGTTTTCAAATATGATCTTTCATGCAGTGTGTCATGTAGCTGTATGTGAACATAAACTATCTGCAAAGTTGTGAAGCCGACAGTGCACGATACATAAAGTTATTGTCTATCAAAAAAAAGAGTCGACTCACATTTGCCTAAACGAGTCGTCAGGAATTCAAATCTTTGTCTGTTACGGCCACACGTCACGAAGTAACAGATTTGCATAATGTCCACCCACGTTCTACGTCGCGAACAACTTGCCCGCCCATAAATTACCATTGATTTACCTCACATGGAAATTTACATGTACATTATACGGAAGACGCTGTATCCTACGCTGTGAGTAAAACTGTTTTATATTCACTTCCAAAAGATGATGAACCTACAAAGATTGTATTTTCTAGCGATCGTTCAAAATACGTAGTTGTGTATGTTATGTTGTGTAACAACCAGTGGCGGCTGGTCAATAGAGGGCGCTGGGGCACCGCCCCCCTTCAAGTTAGCCCCCTTTAACATGTTAACAATAAGTTAAATATATATCGCAAATATTAACGAAATAAAATTAGTTAAGGTTAGTCATAGTATTCTACTGTTAGTCATATTACCATTTATTGAAAATTAAAAAAAATCTAAACTATATTTCTTTCATATGTGTGTGCGGGGCGCCGGACTAATGAGTGTCTATGTAGGTACACAAACTTTTGAAAAGCATGTGATTTGAGGCTAAGCTCTAATTGGCTTGTTTCAAATTGTCCTTGGGGAGCTGGGCTTTGCGCCCCGATCCCTACCACCTTTGTTGAGAGCGAATCAATATTTGTTTTTATATAATTGGCCTTATGTGATTGGACTGTTCTCATTCCGCTCAGCAGCAGCTCATCAGTTGACTGACAGGTATTAATCAATGTGGAAGCAAGCCAATTTCTCGAGATGAAAGAAAATTTGGTTTTATCTTTACAAAGATACCCGTTCACAAGGCGTTTGGATGAAGAAAAAAAATAATCAAGGAGCTTGGACCAGATCGACCGTACTTGCAAATTCATCAGCAATCAAGTGATCGCGGTCGCGCCTACACTCGGGGCTTTTCCAGCACTTATTATGGCAAACGGACTTGGCTGGCTGGTTGTGATGTAAGTCATGCCTTTTATTGTTTTCCGTGTTTGCTGTTTCAAAGTCCTGGCACCGAAACGTTGTGGACAACAACAGGGGTTCGCGATTTAAAACATCTTTCTGAAAAGTGCAAGCGGCATGAAAGTAGCCGAAGCCATCTTGACAACACTATGAGGCTCCAAATTTTTGGGAAACTTAGCATTGCCCAACAACTAGATGAAGGCTACAGGATTGGCATTAGAAGGCACAATGAAGAGGTCACAAAAAATAGACGCATCCTGTCTAGAATAATAGACTGTGTGAAATTTTGTGGTGCGTTTGAGCTGGCTTTGCGTGGCCATGATGAGAGCGAGGGCTCGGATAATCCCGGGATATTCCGTGGCCTGGTCGATTTTGTTGCTTCCCTTGATGGAGTTCTGAAAGAGCACCTCGAGAATGCCACTGTGTTTAAGGGAACTTCAAAGACCGTGCAGAACGAGCTGTTGGACTGTATGTTGTCTGTTGTGAGGGAGCAAATAATCCAAGACGCACAGAGCAGCGACTTTCTCTCAATCCAGGCCGACGAGACCACCGATATTGCCACACAGTGCCAACTTGTGCTTGTGCTGCGGTACATTGACGCCAAAGGCAACGTACAGGAGAGTTTTTTTGAGTTTATTCCTCTGCGTTCAACTACAGCTGATTCCATCGCTACAGTACTAAAAGAACGTCTTTGCTGTCATCCTTCCTGAGGATCAAAAGAGTAAACTCATCTCCCAAGCATATGATGGAGCCAGCGTGATGAGGGGTGACACTGCAGGTGTTCAAAGGAAGATGCAAGATGTGTACCCAAATGCCCATTACATCCACTACTATGCACATCAACTCAATCTGATAATGCAACATGCCACTTCTCACATATCCAAAGTGAGGATTTTTTTTCTGACCTTGGAGGATTTTCCAGCTTTTTCTCAAGATCACCCAAGCGCACAGATGTCCTTGATAAAGTAGTCGCCCATAGACTACCAACATCAAGCAATGTTAGATGGAACTTCCACAGCCGTGCCATCAATACAGTGTTTGAGCACAGAGAGGACCTCATCCGCTGTTTTCAATCTATTAGAGACTCAGGTGACCTTGACCCCGTTACCATCAGAGAGGCAGGAGCCTTTGCCATGCTGCTGGAGAATCAGGATTTTAAGGGGTTTTTTTTGTAACTTTTCCACAACATCATGCCACATGTGGACCTCCTCTATGCCAAACTCCAGAAGAAGGACATCAATTCAGTCCACATCAGGGGGAGCATCCAGCAGTTTCAGCAGGACATATAGAAGATCAGGTATTCCTTGTTTTGCATTTTTTATTATTATTATGACTATTATTATTATTATTATTCATACACTTTCTTATTCCTTTACAGAAATTCTCTCCATTCTCTGGTTGACCAATGCAGTGAAGGTGGTTCTCAACCTAAGAGGCGGCGGTCACTCAGTCCAGAGGTCCATGAATGGATTGCAGCAGAAGTGAGTTTTTATTTCAATCAAAATAAACCATTACCAACAAGCTAAACTGCATTGTTTATTTACCTTCTATGGGTACTAGTAAATGTCCTCTCATGTCTTTGATTTTAAGATAAAGAAATATTTAAATGATATAAATGAATATAAATAATAGTAATAATAAAAAATTGCCCACTGGTTTTGTTAACTTTACTATGAGAGGATTACTATTCCATGTTTGTGGGATCAATGTGCGGAGCAATAATATTGTAGTCACCAAAGATATTTACAGTTACCCACAGATGGTAACTGAAACAATGCAGTTTAATTTGTTGCAAGCACAATGGCTTGTGTAGATGATACAATGACCAGGTCTCTTTTCAAATAAGAGTCTTTAAGTGTATCATTATAGAAGCATTATTTTAAAAAAGTTAATAAGTATTTTGGAGATCAGTTTGGTTGATTATAAACTGGTTATATTGGGCTTTATGAAACTATAATAAATGTATATGCATTATTTTTATTTTTTTTTACTACTAGGTGATGTTCTTAACCATTTACAGTCTTTAAACTATGATTTAAAAGGATTTGTTATTCTTCTGTTCCCTCTTGTGGACAACATTAGTATTACGGCCTTCATCTCTGAATCTGATTAAAATAAATGGCTGGCGTTTTAAAAATTGATGTCAAAAGTTCATGAAGCTTGACATGTTTATGAAGTTTTGATAAATTATGGATTCAAACACTAAAACTGGTCACCCTTTATAACTTAAATTGGTCATTTTAAATGTAGCAGTTGAAATTGACACTTTGTCATAACTACATAATTTTTGTTTTTATCCTTTAGGTCTGTGATACCATACTCAGACACACATTGGAAAGGTTCTCCTTCACAGACCACCTCGTTAGTGCCACCTTGCTGCAAGCAGACAGGTTTGAGCAGTATACAATGGCATTTCCTGAAGATGCACTAAGCAGGACTCTGAAGGCCTATCCAGTGCTCGACGGAACTAAGCTGAAGACAGAGCTTAGTCTCATCTACTGCAAGGAAGAGTTCAGAGCCTGTTGTGGTGCTTTGGACCTACTCCAGCTGTTTATGAAGAACAATCTTGAGGAAGTCTTTTCAGAGACTGTAACTCTCCTAAAGATTCTTGTAACCACACCCATGACCACAGCAGAAACTGAGAGGTGCTTCTCAACCTTGAAAAGAATTAAAACATTTCTGAGAAATAGCATGACCCAAGAGAGGCTGAATGCATTGGCCATGCTGTCAATAGAGAAGAGACTGGTGACTGAGATGACTGACTTTAACCAGAAGGTCATTGAGAAATTTGCAAGCCAGAAAGAAAGGAGAGCAAAATTTGTTTTCAAGTAGTACTACTGGCCAGTGATTAGGCAACATTTCTGTGTGTGTGTGTTTAATGATTATATTGATTACTTCATTACTGATAATAAACCCAATTTGAACTAAAATTCACTGATTTGTGGTACATTTATTAGCAGTCATATTGTAGTTTTTTTTTTTTTTGTTTTTTTTTTTGTTTTGATACATCACCTGATAAATGGCTTTTACACTCCTATATTACTAACAGTTTATATTTTTATTTTTTTATTTTTCAGTTGTTTGCGCCCCCCCCCCAAAATTTTTTTTAGCACCAGCCGCCACTGAGTAACAACCCTGCACATGTCATGCTAACCGGCTAAATCACGCTTCTGTAGTTTTGTTGTCCAGCTGTGGACCCACTGTAGTCTGACAATTTGTGATTGATGCAGCTTGACTGTCTGTCTGTCTCATTAGTTTAAGTACTGATAAAAGATGGTGCACGAAGTGGCTTTCACACCGAATGTGGAAAGTGACACCCATTCGTTTTGATTGCTTCCGCCCTGCGAGGACGGTTTGTTTCGGTCTCGACCAAAGCGGACGCGCAGCGGCGCAGCGGAGCGCCCGCCGCGGACAAAGTTGAAATCAGTTGTTCAAATGAACTTTTGTCGCTGTGCTCTGAAGGGCTGCACTGAACCCAGCGACCAGCGCAGCGCTTTCCCCCGTTCGGTGTAAAAGACGTTTAATGCATTATACAATGTTGAAGTTTACAACATAGAGGTGTGCCCGGTTCGGTTATAAAAGCAAATTGTGAGCACTTTCCACGGTAGCCCGTGCTAACTTGTCGATCAGCCACTTCAGCCGTTTCATCGTCAGACTCTGGCTGGAATTGTTATGGTAAAATCGATGCCATCTTTTCTATGTATTGACAAGTATCCAGGGCTGTCAGTCAGTTATGGCAATGGGCGTTTTGTTCTCCGACACGCTGTACGCGGTAAACCGATCATAAAGGACTGCGCCATCTGACCAATCACAGCAGTGAGGGCTCACGGAAAGGAGGGGTTTAGAGAGACTGATTCTTCGAACTGCTTCACACGAGTCGTTTATGAATCATTTAGAAATGGGGTAAAATTAAATCTAAAATGTTTTTTGACCTTGCATACATGTAAACCTGTTTTGGGAGTCTATTAAAACAATATTAGCAACCTTTAAAATGGCATAATAGGGGCACTTTAACATGTAAAATATTAACACCAGAATGGATGATGAAAATACCAAAGTTGGTGTTTTAAGGTTAACACTCATGGATTAACTGGTTAACACTGCAACAATGTTCAGTTGAAAAAAAAAAGACACAAAACAATACACGTTTGCATTTATTTACAATTTACTTTTAAAATGAAACATACTAAATATATTTTTCCCTACAACAAAATGTCTTTACATTCAGTGTTTTCAATACATGTAAAAAACATGTTCTTACAACAATTCAAACATCATAATGTCAAGACAAATGCAAAGGCACAAAATACACATTCTAATGTGGTGCATATTATGTATTCTTAATGTCATAAGGTTTATAATGCTTAGGGTTAGGTCTTTGCTAATGTTTGGACCTCCTAAGAGAGAGTATAGTCTCATTCTTTGTTTTTAGCATGACAAGATGCGTTTCTCTGCAGTTTTCAGCCAAGCAAGATATACATTCTCACTTGCAGTGCTCCTGTAAAATTGAAAAATAAAACAACAAAAACATAAAAAACAGGATAAGTTCATATCCATTTATCAGGTGAATAGTCAGAAACAGGTATCAAATAGTCAAGTCACCATTGTATGTAATGCTTTTTACAATGTAGAGTGTCTCAAAGCAGCTTTACAGTATTAAAAGGTTACTCCACTCCAAAATTAAAATTTTGTCATTATTTACGCAAAGAAATAAAAAATAACGACTTTATTCAACAATTTGTCTCATCCGCATCACCCTATAGAGCCATTTTTGGGGTGTCTTACCTGAACACAAATGGTGTATGCTGTTTTGTGTCAGCTGTGCCACACGGATACATCTTCTATATTTATTTACACTTTGATTTGAACAATACGCCTTTTGCGTTCAGGTGATACTGATGCAGAGGAGACAAATTGCTGAATTTTTTTTTTTTTTTTTTTTTTTTTTTTTTGCGTACAAAATGTATTCTCCTAGCTTTTTAAGATTAAGGTTGAACCCCTTATGTCACATGGATTATTTTACGGATCTCCTTGCCACATTTCTGGATGTTAATCATGTTAATTACACTGCTGTATATGAGAGGGTCAGAAAGCTGTCAGAATGCATAAAAAAATATCTTAATTTGTGTTCTGAAGACGAACAAAGCTTTTACAGGTTTGGAAGGACATGGGGGTAAGCATAGGCGGAGTTTCACTTTTATGCATGAGGGGGCACCCACTGGCAGACGAGCCAGCAGCACTTTTTTTAGCCCATATGTTTTATATTTCATATATTTATGTAACATATATTCTACATTAAAATACATTTAGAATTAACAATGACTGCTGTACAAAGAGTGAAAAAACAAAACAAAACAAAACAAAAGAAAACAAAAACACACATACACACAACGTTACCTATAATGCAGAGAATTGTTGGTGTTGATGCTGTTCTGCAACACCGGTTATGCCCATCGCGGCGCCGACTACCGTCATTCGGATTTTTTTTTTTTTTTTTATACTAATAAAAATCATTTAGTTCAGTTAAAGAACTGACACTACAAATAAAACTGAACGTGGCTGCTCAATGCAGAGTGACGACAACAAGAGTGTGGTCAGGTGAAACAGATAAAACCATGGTGGAAGATTTATTTTAGAAACAAAACGCAAAAGCGCCTGTTTGGCAATGTTTTTCGTTTTGAAAAGCCTGTTGACTTTGTTTATCTGTGTTGATTTTGGAAGTTTTTTTGAACATTCGTTTGGTTCTACAGTGTTTGCTGATTTTTACTTTATTTAAACTTTGTGTAATTTCTTTCTTTTTCGTTTCGCCAACAAAATGTTCACGTTTCTTATTTGGTTCCACAGTATTTACCAATTTTCAGTTTTGTATACTAGGTTAGCTATAAACTTTATGTAGCCTAAGTTATTTGTTATTTTATATTAGAATAGGCATATAGCATGGTGTTGTCACCGATAGCGCCTCTGTGGCCCTCTCCGAACGGTCACAGTGGGAACCATCGCCCGAGTTCTAGTTCCCACCTGGACACTTTTTACCCATGTACCTCGGCCAGTTCCGCTACAGCTGTTTGTCATTACTTTCATCATTATGTCGCCTATTTTAGGCGCGGACTCACTCTTAGACATCGCGAAGTCTTATCGTTCCGTATGGTGGTAATTCTGAGCGTTTTCTCTTGTGTTGGATTTCCCGTGTGTGACCCTGGACTGCTTACCCCGTTTCTGATTCCCGCTGCCAGCCATTGTGACCTTTGCATGAGTATTGAACTGTCTATTGGATTATCTACGTTACTCCTGTTTACTGGTGATTAACCTTGCTTGTTGACGATTCTAAATAAAGCCTGGAAAATGGATCCGAATGTCTCTGACACATCGTTACAGAAGGCACTCACCACGGCAGTAAACCAGTCTTCCGCTCCGACTAATCCTCCCGCTGCAGCCGTCACGGCTCCACCTCCCGCTGCCCCAGTGGCGTCGGCCAACGCGTCTCGGCTGGCACTTCCGGAGAAATATGACGGCTCCCCTGGCAAGTGCAAAGGTTTTCTTATGCAGTGTGCTATTTATGTGAATTCTCAACCGCAATGCTTTGTGACAGAGGACAGCAAGGTCTCGCTGGTTTGCTCCCTCCTCACCGGTAAAGCATTAAACTGGGCCACTGCACTGTGGGAGGGACGCCAAATGACTTTCCCCACATATCAGCACTTTCTTGCTAAATTCAGAGAGGTTTTCGATCACGCTGAGGATGGCAAGGAGGCTGAGGAGGAACTTTTGAACCTCCGCCAGGGGTCTTCTACCGCTGTGGATTATTCTCTTATGTTCCGCACTCTGGCAGCTCGGGCGGGCTGGGAGGGAAAGCCCCTTAAAGCCATGTACCGCCGGGGCCTCAGAATGGACCTACAGGCCGAACTCACTTGCCGGGACGATAATAAAACTCTGGAGGAATTCATGGACATGGCAATAAAGATGGATCATCTGCTCCGCTCCCGCAGGGGTCGTCGTTCTCGTTCTCCTTCCACAACACTTCAGTCTCCTACTCACGCTACTGAGGAACCCATGCAGGTGGGATTCACTCGCCTGACTGAGGAGGAGCGTGATCGAAGGATAAGGAATCGTCTCTGCCTTTATTGTGGTCAGTCTGGACATCTCCGAGCTCAACGTCCAGCCCGGCCCCCCAGATCCACTAGTACTCGGGTAAGCTTCACTCCTTTGTCACCCTCTCTACTGCTTGACGTGTGTTAAGTAGTCCAAGGTCGCCATATTAAGACTAAAGCCTTTGTCGATTCCAGTGCGGCTGGTAACTTTGTGGATCAGGATTTTGCTAATCGTCATCTTATATCTCTAATTCCATGTACTCCTCCCATGGCGGTGGCAGCCCTTGATGGACGACCCCTAGGAGCTGGGAAGATCCACCACATCACGGAAGCACTAACCTTGATCACCAGCTCCTTGCACACCGAGTCCATACAATTCCACGTCACCCAGTCACCTCACCACACCATTATACT
>NW_026128155.1:0-12266 GCF_022985175.1 Labeo rohita
GACCACGTCGCCACAACGTTCCCCATTGGACTAGCGACGTCTGTTGAGGACGTGCCCACGACGTTTCTGGAACGTTAGCCAATATTCTAAAAAAAATGGAACTTTGCCACGACGTCCTCACAACGTCGCCATAAAGTAATATCGCGCTGACCAAAGGACGACGAACTGACGACGTCATCACAACGTACTGTGTTTGCTGGGGAGCAAGTGGACCGGAGTTGGACACATGATGGAGTGGATGAAAACACAGCGTCTTTGATTTTAGGTTAGTTTGATTATTAACTTGATGCATTAACAATGTACATTGCTTTTTGTGTTTGAACAAACGGTATTCGTTTAAGGGGTGTGGGCGAATCAGGGTGATCATTATGATATGAGTTCATCATTTAAACGCGTTTTAAGCAGTAGTTTATAAATGATTTTAAACCGTCCCGGCATAATAAGCAGCAGGGGAGAAATTATTTTATTAATTACGTGTGTGTTAAGATGAAACACGCACACCTAAAGCATCTGCTAGCACAGCGCCTGACTTAACTTTTGTTCTTTTTCTCCTCTTTACCATACCAACTTTCAAATACATATAGTTATGTGTAAAAATGCCTGTCTTTCCGAGTATCCACGTAAACACAGTCGTTCGTTGGTGTCTGGAATGAATGTCAGTAGTTAAAGATAAAACGTGTATTATTAGTATATGAGATCGTGAGGTTTTAAAGTGACAGTAGCCCTTTGCTGTTAAGAATGGATTTATACAGTGAATACTATGCAGTGTATTTGTACATTTGAATACTTTATACAATATAATAATTCTATTTTTCAATGCTTTAAATTTTTTTCCCAGTAGGTGGATTTCTTAAGTGTCTTTGTTCTATTGTAATTGTTGTGACTGTCTACTTATCTTCAGTAAACTCCAGTTTTCTATTCCTCTTAGGCTAGTATTATTTTTTGTGATATAGAAATTGGTAACAAGAAATATGAAATTTCAGTGGCATCAAAAATTTTCATAGGATCTTATTTAAAGCTAAAATAACTATACTGTGATATATATCATTATTGAGAAATTACATTACTTGTATCGTGAATCATGAAATAACATTTTGATCATCACTCACTGCTTTATTTGTTATTAGCAAGTAATGTTGACAGGTTATTGTAAATCTAACAGCTAATGTGTCAAATTTTTGGCATGCTTTTCCTCAACAGATCACCAGAAAGATGAAACACTGAATTCAACTGCTGCTGGAGATAATGAGACTAAGCAAGGAGATAACGTTTCCGTCACAGTAGATACTAATAATAATGAACTTGAACAACCTTCTGCAGATCAGCCTGAGACCAGCGCCCAGGCCTCAGCTTCCTCACCTGCCCTGCATTGCGTTGATATTCCAGCGTACACAAGCACTGATCCTGGAACTTGGGGAGAGATCAATGACAAGGTTCGAGAATACTGGGCAGAAAGAGGACCACAGTTTTGTCAAAACATGACAGCTGATTTCTCTGGATCAGAACAACAATATAAAAATCAAAAGAGAAGATTTTCAAAAAGTCTTTTTAATCGCAGACTAGTAAATGGTGAAAATGTGCGACGAGATTGGCTGCTCTACTCACCATCTAAGGGAGCCGTGTATTGTTTTGTATGCCGTCTATTTGGTGGAAATGACAACAACGCCCATTCAAAGTTTGGAAGTACTTAGGGTTTAACGATTGGAAGCATGCAAATGATCGAATTGTAGAGCATGAGGGATCTGAGTCGCATCGCAAATGCATGCTTGTGTGGATTACAAGAACTGCAGGGAAGGGTAAAATTGACAATAAATTGAAACGGCAGTATGAAACAGAGCCAGTACTGGTCAGAGGTTCTTAAAAGAGTAGTTGGCGTTATTAAATTCATATCTGAACGAGGACTTGCTTTCAGAGGAGACAGCCAACAATTTGGATTACCACAGAATGGAAACTACATGGGGTGCCTTGAGCTAATCAGTCAATTTGATCCATTTCTTAGAGAGCACATTGTACGATTTGGCAATGCAGGCAAGGGGACTCCTTCATATCTTTCATCCAATGTGTGCGAAGAATTAATCGATTTGATGGGTGACAAGCTGCTCTCTGTAATCCTGGATAAAATCAGGATGGCCAAATATTTTTCGCTAATTGTTGACTCCAGCCCAGACATTTCGCATTTAGACCAGCTTACTTTTGTTGTGCGATATGTATCTGAAGAAGGAGGCACAGAGGAGCATTTTCTTAAGTTCCTACCCATAAGAAGTCACACTGGTGAGTCACTGTTCAATTCAGTTATTTCAGTTCTGACGGAGATGAGCTTAAACATAGAGAACTGTCGTGGACAGTGCTTTGACAATGCCAGTAACATGTCTGTTTTTTATAAAAGTGTGCAATCCCGTATACGTGAAGCCAACCCATTAGCTGAATGGGTTCCCTGTGCAGCACATACTCTGAACTTAGTTGGGGTAAATGCTGTAAACTGTTGTCTTGAGACTGATGAGTTTTTCACATTTGTACAGTCTCTTTTTAACTTCTGCTCAAAATCTACCTGGAGGTGGCAGATTGTTACATCCAACCTAGAAGAAAATGAGAAGGGACGTGTTCAAACTCTAAAATCCTTGTCAAACACAAGGTGGAGCGCACATGCACAAGCAACCAGCACCCTTTGTCTGAATTATGACAACATTTTCCAGTCCCTTCAGACAATAGCAGATGATGATCATCAAAACCTGACCACTCGTAATGAGGCCATATCTCTCTCTAGGCAGATGAAAAAGCTTGAAATTGCCATCCTGTGCAGTGTGTGGAACACAGTGCTGCAGCGTGTTCAAAAAACAAGCATGCAACTTCAAATGGTTGCCCTTGACTTGTCTAACGCTGTTGCTTTGGTGGGCTCATTGAGAGATTTTATTGCAGATCTACGTGATCAGTGTGAGAGATTTGAGTCAGCAGCCAAAAACATGTCATCATGTGTATCACAGACATACAAAAGTGACATACAAAGGGAGAGACGACGTAAAAAGCAACCAGATGATTCGTCTGTTCCAGATTCACAGAGTACGATGTCAGGAAGACAAAAGTTTCAAGTTTGTGTGTTTAATGTCATAATTGACAAACTTGTGGCTGAGCTTGATCGTCGCTACAAATCATATAAAGACCTTGAGCAAAGTTTTGGATTTCTGAGCAACATGCATACAATCACCTCTGAAGAGCTACGTTCTAATGCTCTGTGTCTGCAGAAGAAATACCACACAGATTTGCAAGACGACTTCCCTGATGAAATTGCCCAATTCAAAGACTTTACAAAAAATGAGGAAAACAAAAGTGTTGTTGCCTTGCTTCAGCTCCTGAGAAAAAGTTTTTAAGGTAAGTAATTTTCTTTATTGTATATTGCTACTAAATTGGCAACTGTTATCCTGAATGCTAGAATTACATTCTTGTTCCATCTTGATTCTGTTACAGCTACTTCCGTATTGTTAGAAAGATGCCCTTTTTTTCCTCATTAGTTGTTTTCCTAAACAACAGCTGACTTTGATGTCCCTGGAAAGTGACATTCTCCTGCAGTAGCTCATAGCCCCAGGGCCCAGTGAGGTCTTAATGTGGCCCTGATTGGCCCCCATTCACATCCAGCCAGACTTCTCATAACATTCAGGAATTTTTCACTCCTTTCCACAATCTTACCTACATGCACCACCCAAGTCATACACTCTTCAAACCAAACACCTAAAAATGTAAAAGCCTTTACCTTCTCCAATGGAGACCCATACATATACAGCCCTATATTTTTTATTTAAATTTATTTAAATCCCCATGTATTACCCCATTGCTCTACCAACACTAACATTCTTTGAATCTGATTTAAAACAAACGTTACATTACGCCCTTTTTTCCAAATGGCCCCATCATCTGCAAATAAAGAAAGCCCGAATCCTCTTTCTATTTTACCAAAGATATCATTAATCATTATATTAAATAGCACCGGACTGATAACACTTCCCTGTGGAGTTCCATTCTCTATTTTCACAACCTTTGAAAATAAACATTCTTCTACTAACTCCTAAATCAAAAATTTTAACCATTAACCCTTTCACACGTGAGTTTAAAATATTTCATCTGAGCCTCCAGGGTGAGTTTTTTAGGCGACCATTATTTTAGAATGTACGGCCTTATTGTTTCCATGGCGACGCGTCGTGTTTGTCACATGACACATCGCAGCCACAATAGCACTGTATGACACATGTATCACTTTTATATAGTTTTTCCCTTTTTATTATTAATATTAACACAAATGTGCTCACCAGTGCGAAAACCAGTCAGTATCTGGTGTGACCACCATTTGCCTCACATGTCTGGTCAATATGCTGGCCATGCAAGAACTGGGATGTTTTCAGCTTCCAGGAATTCTGTACAGATCCTTGCAACATGGGGCTGTGCATTATCATGCTGCCTCAGTTCTTGGGAAACTTGTGAATGTACAAAATCAAAATTGCAACATAGCAAGAAACTCAGAATTCCCCCCAGCTTTTTTAAAATTGCACTGGAAACAGTAAACCAAACCAGTGGTTATTACAAATAAGTGATTTTAACCATTTTAATTTCTGTACACCATTCATAATGTCAAAATCAATCGCTTGAACCCCCCATCTTCATACTTTTTAATACCATCTTTTCTTATGTACTGACATTTATTTCTCCAAATAAATTTAAAATTCATCTTATTTACTGCTTTAAAGGGGTCATCGGATGCTAAGTTCACTTTTTCATGTTGTTTGAACATTAATGTGTGTTGGCAGTGTATGTACAAATCTACCCTGTAATGATAAAATCCATGCAGTGGTTTTTAATTAATCTGTAAATAATATCCCCTTTTTCAAATCAAGCCATTCTCAGATGCCTGTTGTTGTGCCGTCACACCAACAGAGGCCGCTCCCACGATAGTTGATTGTCATAAGTATCTTACCTCAGATCAGCTGTCACAGTCCATTAACTTTCCTTGTTTTGATGCCAGAGCAGGGATGTAAGTTAGACAAGAATATCTCCGATTGAGCGATTTAAGGTTGTAGCAATTTAGCTCAAAGGGAAATGTATGTAAATAATTATAATTAATTATAATTAATTACAATTATTTATATCAGCTGCCAGTAGTAACTGTAGCAGAATTAATTTTCCATCAACTAATCTGTTCGTCCAGCGAACATTCAGTAAAATTTTTATATCAACTCTTAGAAATGATATTTTCTTGGCCACAGAAAATAACTTTCTGAAAGTACTGTTGCATTAGAGCATGTAGCTCGAATCGGAATCTTAAAGGGACATTCATTTACAAGGCAGAATCAGAATCAATACTCATGTAATTTGTGCACAAGAGTTTATTAACGAAGGACTAACACATAACTAATCTAAACAAACAAACAAACAAACATGAAATCACTTATACATGGGAGAAGGGTCAGTGAGAAGCAGGTAGAGAGAGACAAGGAAATGAAGCTATGAAAAGAGTCAGTTAACCACCTGAGTAAATCCATCAGTGCTGTCTACAGCTTATACCAAACCGAATGCAGTCTCGGGTGAAAGTCTTGATGGTCGGAGCAGTGGTGGTTTTGGAATCGCGATCACGTTCTTCTGGGTTCGAAGAGTGATGAATTCCAAAGATGTTCTGACTCGATGGTGACTGGGAGTTTCTACCCATGTGAAATGTGAAGAAGAACCAAGAGCTGAGAGGGACCCAGCTGAAGTCCTGTGATCTTTGGGGAATGGAAAGACAAGGCCGCAAGGCCTGGCGCACGCTTAGGGAAGCCCTGAAGAGTTCTAGCTCATCTTCTTAGGTTCTAAAAGAACCCCTTAATGACTGAGGTGAGTAATGTAGATGAATTCCAGGGTTGAGTGAAAATGTCTGGCTCTGTGATCGAGAGCCACAGCTCTGTATGTTGGGGCCTGTCGGGCCCGCCAGGCACGCCTTGTGCCGGCTCAGGCTCCCCGTGGGTTCCTTCACACGGGCAGCAATTGGAAGATGTTGCAGAAGAAGAAGAGAGTGAAGACAAGAGATTGAGGCGATCAATCGTTTGATGCCTTTAAGCTCTCTGGAGGCTGCGCCTCCAAGAGGTCCACGAACCAATGGTAACGTTCACCTTTGGAGGGAAAGTTTACGACTCTTTGTCTGTGAGCATGGTATCTTGCATATGTAATTCGAATGGGTGTTGATGCAAAAACTACTAAGGATTATTAAAGCACTGATATGTTGCAAAGGTATCAACATATAATATACACCATCTAGATGATCAAAATACGAATTCAAAGAGACCAAACATGGCATAGGTGGGTTATATGACTAGTCATCTATCATAACACATGCATAAAACAGTAGAAAGACAAGTACAAATACAACAGACAAAATTAAAATACAATGCAGTAATACTGGACACAATGATCTGAGCTATGTGTGATAGGAAGGTCAAAGAAAGGTTTGTCTGTGAATGAAAAGGAAAGAGTCTATTTCTGTAGGCATTGTGTCTTTCCTATGGGCAAATGTAGCATGGGCAAATGTGCATTACTTGAAGCAATAAAACCTCTTATCAGATGGTCGTCCTGGCAACTGAGCCCTTTTTGGGGTGTTAGTTGCTTTGGGGAGTTGTCTCCAGAGCTCCAGCATATAGCTGGCTTGTTGGGTTTAAAGACTATTTGTTTAATGTAACAATTAATGTATGTCTGATTGGTCCAGATGCTACAAGGTGTTGTGTTGCTGGATGTAATAATGAACATAGTGGTCGTCATTTACTCCCGACATCTGAGGCACTGAAGATGCAGTAAATTACGTTTGTTTGTGAATAAAATGCACCTCCTGATCTACATATTTCGGGCTCACACAAACCATTCGTGATCCAGCTTCACTTACAGCAGAAGTGTGTATAAGTGTTTTTTAATGAGTCTTTGCGATCGCCTTTCCTTATAATGTGGTAGTTAGGAAGTTTAGCGGCGAAATGCGGCTAAATGCAGCTAAAGTAAACAAGACCGTCATTCCACAGAGAGAAGAGAGGGGCGGGGTGAGCAGAGCTCATTTGCATTTAAAGGAACAACCCCTTAGAATGAGATGATTTTTGCAGAGCTGATTTTGAAAAGGTAAAAAAGGGTGTTGTTTTACATAACCATTGAGAATTTTTAATGAAAGTACATTAGAGACTTAACATTAAGACCCTAAAGAATCATATCAACTTGTGGAAAATGAGCATCCGATGACCCCTTTAATCATTTGTGTTGATATGGGTAAGGAAAAGGCTGGGTAGATGAGTCTGGACAGACTTTCCATTTTAAACAAAAGAACCCTTCCAAAGATTGTAAGATCCCTCTGCAACCATCAGTTCAATATTGATTTGCATTTATCTATGTTATTCTATACATTTTTATTTTCCATGATTTCTCTCTCAAAACACCATTTCACATTTCTTTAGATTCAGATGAAGCCCAGAAGCTTTAGAAAACAGATTAACAGAATGTAAAGCTAGAGGAACTTGTTGTTCATTTTTTAAAAACAATGTTGTGTCATCAGCGAACTGATTTATTATTATTTGCCTGTCCAACACTGTTAACCCTTCAATATCATTATTTTTAATCAATATTGATAATAGCTCAGCGACCATTATAAACAGGAATGGAGAGCTACATCAACCTAATTGGAAATCTTGTGCAAGTTCCATGACCTAAAGCTACAGAGCTATTTACATTCTTATATAACATGTCAGTTAAATTTATAAATCTTGCTCCAAAACCAAAATGCATCAATGTTTTCAAAATAAATGGATGCTCCACTGCATCAAATGCTTTAAAGAAATCTAAAAAAAAATAAGAAATCCATCTCCCTGAACCACTTCACTATAATCGAATAAATATAAAACCAATCTAACATTGTTATGGATTGACCTTCCTTCCAAAAAGCCTGACTATGTCTCAGTAATTATGGTAGAAATGCTTTTTTTTAGCTCCAGGGATAGCTCCAGAGAAAATGTGCAGTGTTGGGGGTGCTGACAGTAGAGGTCTTCACGGGTCCAAAAATTCGTAACCGAACCCGAAGAGACCCGTAAATTTGTTGCACGGAACCGACCCGGACCTGTATTTAATTTGAAAGTGGGACCCGAGCCCATGCAGACCCTAGAAATGCCTTAAATTTACTACCCGGACCTGACGTGGACACAGACCCGACTGCACCCAGTCAGCACATATTGCACAGCAAACCGCTATTAACAAGTCAATAAACAAGTTGTAAAAAATTATTTTTGGCTTACCTACTGTTAGTAGTCCTGACCAGGGGCGTTTCTAGGATTTGAAAACATCTGGGGCTGGTGGCAAAACATCAGGGGCTAGTAGTGGTGGATGGGAGCTCACATCATAATTACATAAGATTTTGTTAGACACAGGTAGATGAACCTCGATCCTTCTAGGGAGGTCTGGGGGTTTAAAGTTAAATTCATTAATCTGGTGCACTTTGATATCAAATAAGAGCTATAAGTTAACCCATCTTCAGTGTGCAAATTGGAAAAAAAAAAAAAAAAAGGTTGATGATCTGACTCACCACTCTTCTGATTCTCTGAAAAAAAATAGTAAATAGTAATCACTGCAAATAGCAAACAAAGTATTTTCACAAAATTATAACTTTACAAAAATATAAAACACAAATAAAATAATACATTTAAAAATATATATTTTCATGTAAAAATAGGACCCCATTTTTTTCCAAACAATGAAACATATACAATTTAACAGCAATTTATCAAAAGTTAGTTTATGTTTAGGGCCCTCTGAAATGTTTTATTTTTTCCTCACTGTAACGGAGACTCCAGGGAAGCGTGATAGATCCAAGTGCGAGCTTTTATTGAACACTTTTATTTTTTATATTTTATTCCCCCCACATATACTGTATACTGCCAAGACTGCTGCACTTTTCTCATGAAACTGAACATTTGCACTGACCTACATTTTGTACATGCTGCACTAATATAGCTTACAGTGCAGTAATGTACTTTTATTTTTCTAAATTGTTTGTTTATATTTGTACTCATATTTTGTTTATTTTGAGTCATTTATAGTTTCTTATTTATGCTTCTCATTTCAAACTTTCAACTTTTCTTTTACTTCACCTTCATCCTACCTAACAGTTGTCTGTTATTAATATTATTGTTTTTTCTTGTTTGTTACTACTTCTAGGCAACTGTACATTAAGACAAAATCCTTGTACATGTAAACCCACAGTACCTGACAAAAAGGCTGATTCTGATTCATCATATAGTCTCACAGTACCCACCAAAAAACTAAGCAAAATGAAAGGTTTACCATGGTTTTAACACCGTAAGCATAGTTTTACTGTGGTATTTGTTTTTAAAGCACAATAACCACAACGCTTACCATGGTTTTACTACTGTAAACGTAGTTTTAATTGTGATTTTTACGGTATGCTATTTGTAAAGCACAGTAACTAAAATGCTTGCCACACCTTTACTTTTTTTTTTTTTCTGTGGTCCATCATGATATTTTTATAATCTCATAATTTTAACCAATTCTGTCAGAAAGCTTCTAGAATTAACAGAGAACTTGAACTCGAAGCTCCCAGTGCTGATCTTGAAGAAGCTGCCAAGGAGGCTGAACAAGTCCTTCAGTGATTCAGCCTTTCACAGTAATGTTGAAGACATTTAGCTATAACTGATTTGCTTTAATCCGCACATCCTTATTTTATCTGTTAATAATAACTTTTCTTTACAGTCGTTCCTCTTAAATATTTTGGTCACAAATTTCTTTTTAGCACATTGTCTCAACATGTATATATTTCTCTTTGTTTCAGCTGAAAGGGAAGACCAAAGGAGGCCTGTCGTGGGATCTGAATATTGTCCATATTGTGCATTTATGGAAAAGACCAAAGGCAAAGATTTCCAAAGGTATGTCAGTGTCAGTCTGAGCATCTTGCCTGAACTTTACTGCAGTTACATTTTGCACAGCTTGCTCCACGGCCCCATCAGAAAGAACAACCAACAAAGTGTCATGTCGAACTCATTCATACAATAAACAGCAAATCAGCAAATTTATATAATATTGTACAACCGTAGTTATGTAAAATTCTACGACTTTCACTTGTACTTTTGTCATTGGCCATTGCCTGAACTCTCATGCTAATTTTGCCCATTGTAAGTAGTCAGAGTGTTTGTATCATAAAGTTTATATTAAGTCCACTGTGTTCTTTCTTTATTAACCTTTACAAATTGCCAGTGTCTCTTCCTGTTCTAACAGTACATGATATCTTAAACTTAAAGCCGTTCACACCATGAACAAGAACTATGGTAATAACTATTTTGACATCTACACCAACAGACGATAACGTTCTGTTTACTGTTATATATGCTGCACTTACAGTATGTTGTTGTCTGCCATTGTCGTTGTCAATGTTTTTGTTGTTCATCATGTGATCAGTTCTCTTTCTTCCTGTCTTGCAGTTATTCTTCATCAGCTCTCCACAATATCAGCCCTTCCAAAAGCTTCCAAATCAATTTCTCTCGTGTGGCACATCTGCTCTCAGTACTACTGCCATCTCCCAGTTTTTGCATGTTTACGTATTGTTTTAATTTCTCCTCTACAGTCAACACTCACTGTCATCACTAACTTGTCACGTGACAAATCAAATCTTCAGTTAATTTGGCCAAATCAGATCACTTCAAGCTGTTCACACCAAGAGCAAGAACTATAATGATAACTATTTTAACCGCTTATTTTTCATACTAACATACAATAACATTTTGTTTATTATGAGTGTGTGCTGCAGTTATGTTGTCTGCATTTACATGCTCAGGCTATTTACAGTCTGATGGATTTTTATTGGCTCTCAATGTTTTTATTTTTCATCATCTGGAAGAATTTGTTCTGAAAGAGATTCCAACCATATTGTTTCTCTGTGTCATTTCATGTTAAATAGCTGCATTGTGGACTCATCCTTGGTGTGAAGAGGCCTTTAAACTGCTTACAACAAAATCGTCAGCAGGTAATCATATTTAAAGAATTCATATTAGCTTGCTATTAAAGAAGAATTTTTTGCTAATGCTGCTTTCCTCTCATTCTGCTGAATGTACACACAAAATTCTGTCTATTTCTCTTCATCTAATTCTTTTACTCCCTCACTCACTTACACAGTCTTTTGTGCTCTGTTGTAAGGTAGAAACTGAGAGTTCACATGATGGCCTTTTCTCAGACTCTGAATCTGATGTGTACAGATGAACTCAGGAGCCTGCTGGAGTTGCCAGGGAAATTGAGCTTGAAGTGTATAACTATAACTGCTTGTTTTATGTTTAAACAACAATAATGATTTCCACTGGTATGTATTCAAGCAATGTAGTTATATGTGGTACAGCATTTGATGTTGATCTCTCAAAAGACAACCGTTAGCATTTTTCACATACACATCTTTTTTTATAGCTCCTAGAATTAGCAAATCAACTGTGGCATCGTCTCTGGAATTTGGGCAGGAAATGACCGAATATGGTGAGTACTGACACCTTCACCTGTAATCACCAACACTATTTCTCTGTTGACTTTTTGTTTTGTCTGTTTGTTTGAAGGAGGATGAAGCCAGTTGATGAAGAGATCAATTCAATGGCCACCAGGTGCGGCACTGCAGCCTGAACCCATCAGGTATCTGCTGTGAAGACTGCATTCACGGACTGCTCTACTGTGACAGCTCAGATTTTACGGTGCATAAAAGTAAACTTCACAACTGATCAACAAGAGATGTGGAGGGATTCTTTTGGCCCATACCTCCAACAGGAATCAATGGTAACAACTATAATGGTTCCAATGCAACAACTACAAATACAAATTCTATATATTGTTCATTGATTTACAACATTTAATACATGTTTTGTCCCTTCAGGACATCTACATCAGGTGGTGTGTGAGGAAAGCACAGAGACTCCAGCCTGCATGGATCCCTCTCATTGTTACCATCAGGCAGAAGTTATTGCAGAATCTACACCAGCAGACTGCGAGACAAGTTCTTTCCACAGGCAATCAGACTGAACTGAACTCATACCAGTAACACCACACACAGCACATCAACCTCATATGTACTGCCCTGTAACAATTACACTGTCTGCCCTCTGACTCACTATTATTCTGCGCCGTGACATTCTGTTTGCACTAATTCATACCGTACTGCACTGTCATTATTGTTTATCATTGTTTTCATTTTGTGCTCACTGTATAGCACAATATTTAGCATATATCGTTCTCTGTGTGTA
>NW_026128156.1:0-12264 GCF_022985175.1 Labeo rohita
TGGAAAATAATGGAAAATGATCCACAGTTTAGCACATATAGTCTCAGGGTTGCCAACTCTCACACATTTAGCACGAGCCTCTGTTACCACACTGTTACCACACTCTCACGCCACATGTCCATTTTATCATGCAATAAAAACACACAAACCCTCAAAAACACACACACTACAACACAGTTTTACACACTGATGAGATCAATTCAAAACAATACTATGAAAACTGGTAATAAGTGTGGGAAAAAAATGCATATGGTTAACACAACAAATGTATACATTTGCAAGTGTTTTAATCCTTAATTTATTGTACTGTAGAGTACAGCAAACAACAACAAAAATAATTATTCTATCCCAGCATCCTGTCTTTGGTCTGGGACAGGCCAAAGAACCTCCTCAAAATCACTGACTAAATTGGCCCTGGATGTGTAGAATATGCTTGACAGTTTATGACAACTAGATCAAAAATGTAGCATTTACTGCAAAGACATATGCGATGAGCTAATGATTTGATGTTTTGAGGGGTAAGACTATAGCAACATGACAATAGGAACTGATAATGTAGGAAACAGCAGACAAATCAGTTGCATAATCAGCTGCATGAACGTACCAAAGCAAACGCAACTTCTTAAAAAACAATTAGAAACATCTTATGATGTGTACAAGTTACTAGATGATGTTGAGGCTAAACAAGTAGTTTTGAGAATTTCATTTCTGATCTGAGAAACGCACCAAACTGTAAGCTGACTTTGGCCCTTTTATCTCCATCGAAGGTTCTGAGTGGTGTGTGATAAACTTTGACTCTTAGTGTTTCCACTTGGGTAATTGTGTGCTAATTGAGCTCAAACTTTGCAGACTTGAGTGAACAATATTGAATGCTAGTGCTTTCTAAATGATCACATGGTGTAAGCACTGAGAAATGTAGGGATTTGTGTGTAGAGTTTTGCAGTAACAGTTCACCAAATCTGACTCATGTGTTAAAGCAGGGTAATAGTGTTTATAGTTCAGGGAAATGGACATGCTCTTTTAAAAATGGCATTATGGTTTTTAAATTTTAGTTCAAAAGACTGGGTACAGTGTTTTAGCAATCGAGAAAAACTGTAATAGAAAAATATTAGGTTTTTGGTATCAAATTATTTTTGAAATGCAAATGAAATTATTTGTAAAAGTATTTCTTTCACTGTATCTTAAAAACACAACATCATTTCATCATGATGATAACTGGTAACTAAAAGGCATGTCCAGATGCAGGGAATTCTCACTCAAAAGTTGGCAGCCCTGTAGACAGTTGTGCCTGAAGTGATTAATAAATAAAAATACCTTACAATTCAAGTGTATATATGTTAATGAAAGATATTTATTGCATTTAAAATGAGGTATTTTTGTGTGGACTTGCGGAGGAGTCTCCATGTACACCTGGCTTTGAGTCGGAGTTGCTGGTTTTTAAAGTGCACAGAGATCACCTTTACAAGGGAAAAACACTAGGAAGAGGTAAGCTATATTCAAATATCTCTCTAAATAAAAAAATAATAATAAACAAGAAAAGTTGGAATTAAAAATCAATGTTGAGAGTTTTTGTTTAAATATTATTAGCATTTGACTAAATAATCTCTATACCCACAATGTAATCAGATATACCTTCACCAATTCTTCTATTAAAAATAAACTTGTTTTAACTATTACATTCAATCAGATTTTATACATGCTCTGTATCTACTAAATTTGCTGTCATCATTGTTGAATAGTCTGACTCAAGTGTAAGCGTTGTAGCTCGCAAATAAGTGTTATTTGGTAACTGACGCTATGCAAACATCCCCCAGGTGTTATTATGGTCAGAAGCCTATAACATTCCAATTCATTGACTAATGGTGCTAGAACAACCTTCTGAGGCACTGCGTCACCCATGTCTCAAAAGTTCATGACGTTGCTCCTTAGATGTTTCATGTTCATGAAGCAATTTATCTGCCCCATGTCTTAGCATTTCCAGCAACGCATAGCGAGAGTTATCTTTCCACATAACTTTGAGCCACTACTGAGAGACATTTGTGGTTGAACCTTATAGATATCCTGGAGAAAGAGGTCCTATTTGCTCGATGCTTCTGTTGCTTAGTCTGTGTTTTCCAGAGACATAAGCTGCATTTCCATTAACCCTCAATTCACAAATTTAAATTGCAAATTGAAAATACGTTCACTTACAAGGACCACGCCACAACCATGCAGATAAAACTTTATTGAGAAAAGCAAGATGAAAGAAAATAGGAAGAGAAAGGGTGTTGTCTGGACTGGCTGATCAGGGAGTCTTGCCCAGTGAGACTCAGAGTGGGGGCTTCGTCTCTGTAGGTAGTTTGTAGGTTTTTAGAAGACCCCCAAAGGTTTGAATGAGCTGATGTGTGCCTGAGCTTGGAGGATGATAGAGGTTATTACGGATATATGAGGGAGGGACGACCAGCAACCCATAACTCTTATGGTTTCGTCTGAAATGCCTGCACTGGCGGCCGTGGTGGCCGCTCCAATCCGGAAGGAATGTAGGGAGTAGTGCTCGGGAGATATTCCGGAGGCGCTGAGAACCTTTAGAAAGTGCTTGTTGAACCAGAATCTGGTGGCCATCTTTCCATTTTCTGTGAGAAAGAGAGGTTCTTGAGGAGAATTATTTGCATATCTGGAAAGAACGTACTCCGAAATTGGCTCGAAAGGGCTGATGAAGGAGGTGAGGCGAAAGATGTAAATAGTTAAATAGTTTCTTCAAAGTGTAGATGAGAGAATCTGGGGTGTGAGCAGAGATGTCGGAGAGCCTGGGATGGATGACCGGATTGAGGGCAGAAGTTGAAGGGGTGAGTTCCGAGCACCTCAAGAAGCTGAAGAATGCAAGGAGAAACATGCATTCTAACGTACGGTCAATCGAAGGGCTCATGTAGCCTGAGCATAACGTGCAGATACATTGGCTCAGAAGATCAGAGGTTAATGGCAAGCATCTAGCTGAGGAGGCTGGTTCTCGCTTCCGTAGACCTTTAATAAGCATAGTGACGTGAGAATGAGAAATTGAGTGGCATTGCTCGCCAGTTGCTAGTTTGAGAATGAAATTGATTCCGGATAAGTCTGAATGGTGGAGGCTCGGATTTTAAGATTGGAATGGGCGTTTGGAATGGAATTTGGTAGTAGGAGTGGTAAGCCTTAAAACAGTTCCAACTGGTCAGGTAAGCAGAGAGGGTACTAGGGGCAAGGCCGTCGAGGATAGCTTCACGCGAAGCGTGTGAGAGGTCTTCCAGACGAGGATTTAGTTGAAGATGGTAGCAAAAAACAGTGGAACTGGTGTGGGATGTACGTCTGAGTCCGGAGCCAAGGTCCTAAACTTCTGAAAAGAAAGACAAGACAAAGAATCAGCTATGCTATTATGGTAACCCGGAATATGAGCGGCTCGGATTAAAAACTGGTGTTGAGCAAATATTAGTGTCAGTCTGCGAACAAATTGCGTGATGGTTGGGGAAGGAGATATGCCTTTATTTATGATAGCAACAACTGCTGAGTTGTCCGAGTGAATAAGTATGATATGTTTTGACCATTCGTGCCACCAAATGATGGCTGCTATAATGACTGGATACATTTCGAAAAGAGCGGACGAGGGCGAGTCTGATTGCTGGACAAGATGGCTAAACTCGGGTGGCCATTCAGAAGCGAACCAATGGTGGCTGTAGTATCCACCGAAGCCGGTGGAAGGCGCTGCTTCTGTATACAGCTAAATGTCTTCTTGCTCTGTGACATGAAGGGAGGGGATTGTTGTTACTTTTGATAGTAAATGAGAAAGAAAAGGTTTCCGTTGGGGAATTATTCTGATGGCGTAATTAAGGTGGCTTTGCTTTGTAAACCTATCTGCTAGAAGATAATTTGATAGGAGCAGTGAAATGCATTGTACTTTCTCAGAAGGCAGAGATGCTTGGAAAGAAATGGAGTCTAGGGTGATGCCTAAAAACTCGATGGAAGTGCATGGCCTGAGAGTTTTCTCTTTTGAAAGGGGAACACCCAGTTCAGAGAAGACTTGAACTAGGTTAGACAGTCCTGAGCTGGGAGGAGTGGAAGGTGGTGTAATGATGAGGAAGTTGTCAAGGAAAAGAACATAGGGAAGTTTGTGGTTATTAATAAGAATCCAACATTCCGAGAGGGAGAATATTCAGAAGAAGGCGCACTGCAAAATTAAGCTCCTTTCCAGAAATGGGCATAAATTCTGGATGAATGGGCATAACTTTGAAAGTGCTGGTGATATCCACTTTTGAGAGCCATGCTGCGAGGCCTGCCTTGCGGATGAGAGTGATTGCTTTGGTCGATGGATGCATATTTCATGGAGAAGTCTGGGGCTGGAATGATACTATTAATGCTGGGAAGGTGTGAGCCGTGAGGGGAAGAAAGGTCAATGATTAATCTCTTTTTCCTGGAGTATTTTCTGGTGGCGATGCTGATGGGACTGATTCTAAATGGGGAAAAAGGAGGTTTTTTGAATGGGCCTATCATAAATCCTTCTTGGACTTCTTTTGCTATTAATGTGTCAACAGTGTTTGGCTCAGAGAGAGCAGACTGGAAGTTGGGGGAGATATGGGAAGTATCTGGCTTTATTTCGATACCTGGATGAACGTTAAAACAGGGGCTTTGGAATTATGGAAGGAGGTGGAGCTGCTGAAGACAGTCTGTTGAATACGGATGTTTGGCGTGAAGAAGGCGGCTGTGGTTTAAGGGGAGTAACGACTGTGCACATAGAGGCAGGATGTGACGGGACTCCGCAAAGCTCTCAGGAGAGTGAAGTGCGAGCTGCAAAGATGCAACAGTAAAGTTCAGTGTCGAGAGTGCCCCAGTATGTCCCTTGGTTAAACTGCTGTAACCGACCTGCTGCTTGAGTGGCGAAAAAGACGTGGTAGTTATAAAAGCCATTCCCTCCGAAACGTACGGCCATGTCTAGAATAATATAGAGGTAATCGTCTAGCTCGGTCTTTCGATCTGGGTAGACGGAGCAGATTATGTCTAAATAGAGAAGGCGAGAGCAAATTCGGTAGGGGTGAGGTCTTTTGAACGAGAATTAATTGTGTGGCTAAGCTGCATGATGCCTTGGCTGGTTTGGGCTGACTGACATTTATGAGGGATGGCTGGAGAAGGTGGGCTAGATCGATGTAGTTACCAGCTAGAATTTGATGACGTAAGGCTGGAGAGACGGGGGAAGGTCGGAGAACTGCTGAGGCTGGCCGAGAAGGAGGTATCGCTGTGGCCAGGGTATATGGGCTGCTGTTTATTGGCGTAAAATGGGGGTATCGGGAAGGGGAGAGGGGTTGGGTTGGGTGAGGGAAGGGTTGAGGAGGGTGAGGGAGGGGAAAAAGGATAGATTAGTTGGAAGAGCAGAAGATAGGGGCTGGAAAGATCCGCTGACAGGAATGTTTCCAGGGTTCGCTGCATAAGATCCACTGGCAGGAATGGGTCCGGGGTTAGCTGCAAGAAGAACTTGGTTTGGGTTAGGGTGAGAAGAACAAGTAGTAACAGAAGCTGTATTGCTGGTAACAGCTGAAGGAAGGGTAGAGGAAAGGATGGTGGGACGGAAGGATGAATGGGTGTTAGGATTTGGGGCGGATTGTGCACATAAGGATGAAAGAAAGGATGTAATTATCTGAGATAATTCAGGGGTGGAAGGAGCCAGTGTTGGTGGCATTTGCATTTGACCGCCACTAGGTGGCGCAGATGCTGCTTGCTGAGGTCGTTGACGAGGCTGGGAGTTAACGTCGCGGGAGACGATGGGAGGATACCGTGATGGTACCAGAAAAGTTGAGGGCTCTGAGGTGGAGGGAGCTGGAGTTGAAGGCTTTTGCGTTAGATCTCCACTAGGTCCACTAACTTGCCGAGGCCGTTGATGAGGCTGTGTGGTGGCGTCACGAGTGACGATGGGCGGATTCGGTGGGAATGCCGGAAGAGTAGAGGGTTCTATGTTTACATTTAGAAGAGTGTTGATAGATGCTGTGTAAAGTTGGAATAGTCGTGATTTATTATCGTAGCGGCTGAAATTTATGCCTTTATCCTTGAGAGCGCGCTGGAGGCGTGCCACGGTCCATTGCTTGATGTTACTCTCTGGTCTAGGAGACTTGCCGTGAGTACGTTGGCGAGGACTGGCGGTGGATGGATGTTGACTCTGTTGGAGAGGAGAGCGGTCGCGCCGGTTTTCGTGCCTGTGAGATCGATGACGGTGACGGACTGAAGTTCTTGTATGCGGCGGAGAATGAACGTGTGATCGAGATGAGGTTGGGGAAGTCTCGGATAGTGAACTTGTACGAGAATGCTCGCGGGGCTGAGGAATTTAGACGGTAGAACCCAGTCGCTTTGAAGATTGGCTGCGTGAGGATTTGCTATGTGCGGATTGTCGAGAAGATTTTTTTAGTGAAGGAGACTTGCTTCCGAAAAGATCGTCGTCTGTTTCAGAGGGGTTGATCTGCAGTTCGGCGTCCATGGTGAGTGAGTCGAATGAGAAACTGAGACAAACGGTTCAGAGAAGGTTGGTCTTGCATAAATAGTTCACAAGGAACAAGCTTATTGGTTGAGGCGTGGCCTTGTTCCCGAACTTTAGTTAACTTATTAACTCCATTAAATTTCGCAAAAACTCTCATGTATCGCAAAAAAGTTTTTATGCTCACCTGAGGTGGTTTTTCAAGGCACGTTTCCATTACAGATGTCCGCAAAACTTTGGCGATATTATATAAATGTTGATAAAAAAGTTTTGCGAAATGACAACGTTTCCATTAACCAATGTTATTTGACTAAAACGTAATTTGTTCCTCTCGCGATATGTCATGGCAAGGGATTTTGGTGGGATTTGGACGGATTTTGGCTTTATTTAATCGAAAGAAGCATATGCGTGTATCTTTACACAAGCAGTGCAGAGAGTCACTTCAGAAACGTGTGCGACGCTACTGGTATAAACATAACATCAGCTCCGGTGATCGTGTCGGAGCCATTATGTGCCGCAGATGCGTGCAGCATACATAGTCTTATTAATAAGCATTATTAACAGGGAAAGCCCCTTATACTTGAGAGCGGCTATGTAAGAAGTGTTTCTTGGAGTTTCTAGTACATTGAAGAATGATCATATGACTTTTTGCATATGCCATGTGACCTGTAAATGCGAAAAATCATTTCCATTGCAGTTTTGCGAAATATTCCTTTTTGGAATTGGAAAAAACTTTTTTGCAATATATAAAATGACACGTTTCCATTAGCTGTAATGTAACAAATTACATTTTAGTTGTATAAAATCTGTCAGTGGAAACGTCATTTCGCAATACTTTTTTATCAACATTTATACAATATCGCCAAAGTTTTGTGCAAATCTGTAATGGAAACGTGCCTATAGTGAATATTTTCATCGATAAGTTTCCCTGGTGCATTCCACAGATGCATCCTTTTGAGCCACCACTAGGTGCGTTTCCATTACAGATTTGCGCAAAACTTTGGCAAAACTTTATAAATATTGAAAAAAAAGTATTGTGAAATGACAGTAGGCGCATTTCCATTACCCTTCAAGATGCGCAAATTGAAATTGCGAATTGAAAATACGCCTAATGGAAACGCGTCAATTTCGAAAAAACTTCCATATATCGCAAAAAAGTTTTTACGCGCGCATGAGGTGGTTTTTCAGGAAATTCGAAAAAGGAATATTTTGCAAAACTGCAATGGAAACGGCTTTTTCGCATTTACAGTTCACATGGCACATGTAAAAAGTCATATGATCATTCTTCGATTTACTATACACTCCAAGAAACACTTAATACGTAGCCGTTTTCAAGTATAAGGGGCTTTCCCTGATATTAATGTTTACGCATCTGTGGAGTGTAATGGCTCTGACGCGATCACAGGAGCTGATGTTATGTTTTTACCAGCAGCACCGCACACGTTTCTGAAGCGGCTCTCCGCACTGCTTCTGTAAAGATATACGCAAAATCCTCCAAATCCCACCAAAATCTGTTGCCATGACTTATCGCCAGAGGAACAAATTACGTTTTAGTCACATAACAACAGGCTCGTTTGAAATGAGCAAATTCTGCGCAGAATCGATCACCGGTGATCACCGCAATACCTTTTTATCAACATTTATATAATATCGCCAAAGTTTTGCGCAAATCTGTAATGCAAACACGCCTAGTGTTTCCATTAGGCGTATTTTCAATTGGGAATTTCAATTTGCGCGTCTTGCAGTCGCTTTCCCCACTCAGGGAACCAGGGTTACATACGTAACAAGATGTTTTGTTTTGCCAATTAATTCCCTTTCTGATTTCCAACAGTAAATTTTAACACATGCGATGGAAAAACAAAAATACTCCTAAGGGGCATCAAATGGATACAATCATGAACATCTCTCCGAAGGTACAAATAATTTTCTTCAAGAAACTGCTGTGCAATACAATACAAGTCTGACCTCTACTGGACATTTCAGTTTTTTATGTGTTACTTTATGGTATTTTAATACACACCTTCAGTTGTCAAATTCTCTACATGTCTAGAACAATTTCTGTACATGTTTAGGGGGAACTATTAATGTCATTGTAAAGCATCTTGATGACATTTATCAATTTTGGCCCAATACCAAAATAATAGAGTGTCTTGAAAAGAAACGCATGCTCCACTATATCAAACGCTTTTAACTCTGCGATAACTCTAATAAGTAAACTAAAAAAAAAAGTAAATAGTTTGTTATTAGATAATAATTTGTAGATTTAATAAATGGTAAATATCATATATTAAGTTTGGTGTCTACCCTAGAGATAATCACTACATTAATATAATGCCATTATCAAGACTGCTCAGAGAAGGAGCATGAAGGAGGGCACAGCCTGGTGGATGCTTTTCGATAAATGCTTTTCGATTACAAGAAGCACAGAGACTAAAGTACAAGGAGGATACTGGGTGAATTAATGTTGTTTGTGCTCTTCTGTGGAAAACATCTGGTTTACTGTATGATAAACAATTTATTTATTTAAATTATATTTTTGCTAACATTTTCAGATGAAACCTCCCTCTGATGATATGATTCTGACTTTTCAAAAGTCTTCAACGGGTCTAAAAAGAGCAAAGAGAGCAGGTTGGGTTATTCCTCCGTTCAATATACCTGAAAACAGCAGAGGTCCTTTCCCAATGAAGCTGGTCCAGGTGAGTGTAAATCATGAAAGGACAGTTTAAAATTGGATGGATGAGGGAGAGATTTGTTTGTCATGACTTTGTACTGTTATTGCTTTCTGTATTTAGATAAAGTCAGACTTTGCCCTGGAAACTCAAATGGAATACAGAATCACAGGTGAAGGAGCGGATCAAGACCCCAAGGGGATTTTCACTGTTGACAGACTGTCAGGGGATCTCTATGTGACTCAGCCACTCGACAGGGAAAAAAAAGCTTCATACAGAGTATGTTGATTTTTAGTCTTTTTAACTTATAAAATCAAGTTTTGTGTGTGTGTGTATTCTGGTATTGAACTGTCTGATCATTCTTAATTAACTTAATTAACTTTTCATGTGTTTGCACGTGACCTTACATTTCATATGTGTTTATGTACTAGTTTTCTTTATACTACACCTACATATCACTGTCTCAAAGCTAATAAACAACTCTAATTTTGATTTACAGTAATTGAGCCTTTAAAGAAACTCATTATTCCTCATTAATCTCATATCTTTAGATTACAGCTCATGCTGCAGCACTTTCTGCGAGTAGTACTGCAGAAAAACCAATGGAAATTGTCATCCATGTGATCGACCAAAATGATAATAAGCCTGTGTTTATTCAAAATCCTTTTAATGCACATGTTCGTGAAGATGCTGGAAGAGGTAAGTATATGGTACTGTTTCTCAGTAAAATGGCTTTCAGCAACCCTTTTTTTTTTTTCTTCAAATGCCTTTTCAGCAGGGACGGTTCTAAGATTTGATCATCAGGTGGTCCAAGTCCTTAGTGAGATCATTAGATACAAAGATACAAAATAAATTTGTACAGTACTTGTGAAAACTGTATTACTATATAAAGTAAATATGCACAAATACCCATTAAAGCTACAAAAGTTACTTAGTTAAGAGCAGCTTGCTGTCTTGCGCTTGAATGGCTTAAAATCACTTCAGTGTTTGAAGTGACAAGACTTAAAACCTGTGAGAATGGTACATTTTCTTGGGGAAGTAGCACTGGTCCGATCATTCCAATAGTTTAAGAGGGGCTGAGGAAATAGAAATGGGAGCTGAAGCCCACTTAAAAAACCACCCCGCTCTTCAGCTTGTATCACCATCAGTCTTTCTCATCAAAGATTATGAGTTTATGACAGTCAAAGCCACTGATGCAGATGACCCAAATGACTACAATGGTATAGTCAACTACGCAATTGTCAGCCAAGAGCCGCAACTTCCAAAACCAAACATGTTTGAGATCAACACTGCAACTGGAACCATTCGTGTGCGAGAACTAGGCATGGACAGAAAGGTGAGAAATTACATTTGATTGATATCAAAGTGACATAATGTAAGCAAACTCATCAGTTATCTTCCTTTTCAGCAATGGCCCAGATATACTTTGTTAATTAAGGCTGCTGACATGGGCGGAAATGGTTTGTCAACCACTGGCACAGCTGTTATTACTGTTACTGATAAAGATTATGATTATTCTGGATCGCCTGCCTGGACTTCGAGAGCAAACAATAATGCCATTCTGTGTGCAATGATTTTATTTTTTTTATTTTTATTTTTTAAATAATTGAATTTATTGGAGTCTTGTTTAAGAGTCTTATGTCAGGAATACAGTAACAGTGATTGCTCATTACTTATCGGCTATTATTTTTTGTTCCATTATTTGCTAATATTGCTCACATTGTATTTGTTAATTATATACAAATTTATAATTCACTAATGATTTATTCATAACTGTAAGCATCAATGTACAGCTGGATGTTTTATTTTATTTTATTTTACATTTTTAAAACTCATATGGTTTCACAGACAAAGCTTAAGCCAGACTAAAATGCATGTGTGAGCTGTCTTCAACTGAAAGCAACTTGACTTTTACAAAAAAGTTTTTCATCTTTATTTACTTTTAATTTAAAGTGGTTGCCTTATAATAATGTTATGAACATTAAACTTTTCATTTGCATCTGTTCTGATTATCAATTATGCCAATGTGTGTGTGCCTGGTATTTATCACGTTATGGGGACCAAGTGTAGGGCGATAGAATATATATGTATAAAAAATAATGTATAAAAACCATTACACCTATAGGAAACATGGAAACACAACGTGTATTTGTGTGTGTGTGTTGGGGGGGTGGGTTTATATACAAGTTTATATATCCTGGTCAATAGAACATAAAGATTTTTAACTCAAACCGTTGCAGTCTGTCAGTCATACAATGGCAGTCAACGGGATCAATGGCTTTGAGAGTAAAAACACAAACAGACAAAACCAAATTAAACCCTGTGGATTGTGATGATACATTGAGGTGTTAAGACATGAAACAACTGATCTGTGCAAAAAAACTGAACTGAATATCATTTTTTTTTCTGATCCACTGCAATTAGCCTAAAAAAAAAATAAAAAATATAAAAAAAAGTATATACATATATATATATATATATATATATATATATATACAGTACTGTGCAAAAGTCTTTTGCTGTAGTGTGTCTGTAGGAAATATCAGATTACATTTCCAAACATTCATTTTGCCATTAATACAGTGAGATTTTGTTTGCACAAGGAGTCTGACAACAGCGAGTGCTCTGCACAGAGATCTGATCTCATCATCATCCAGTCTGTCTGGAATGACATGAAGAAACAGAACAAACTCAGACAGACTAAATCCAGAAGAGCTGTGACAAAGTCTCCAGGATGCTTCAAGAAACCTACCTGCAAAGCTGCAGCACTGTTAAAAGTTTTAGGCACTTGTGTAAAAATGCTGTAAAATGAGGATGCTGTGATAAATAGATTTTCTTTATCAATTACCTTCTATTAACTAAATGAAATCAAAATTTGGTGCGACCATACTTTGCGTTTACAGCAGCTTTTGGCCTAGGTGCACTTGCGCAAAATTTTTCAGGTAGCCTTGCAGGTAGGTCTCTTGAAGCATCTTGGAGACGTTGCCACAGTTCTTCTGGATTTACTCTGTTTCAGTTTGTTCTGTGTCTTCATGTCATTCCAGGAAGACTGGATGATGATGAGGGAGCGGGAGTTTCTCAGCTGTGTGGAACATCCTTCCTTGCATTTCCAGCTGGAGAGATCGCCGTGTT
>NW_026128157.1:0-12257 GCF_022985175.1 Labeo rohita
CAGTTTTGGCTTAAGGTCAAATGTTGCTATGAGAGATCTTGCTATGGCAGGTGTGCACTTAATTCAGATTTCCTTCGGATACATCGATTGGTTTTAACTGAGACAATCAGGCAAAGGTTTGAATTCAGGCTTTAGGATGTATGGAAACCTCCTCCCAAGGGGGGCGGACATAGAATTCTGCCAAAAATAAGATTATCATTAGCAACCCCTTCAGATCTAAGTTATGTAGAATTATTAGCCAAAATTAAATGGATAATTATTAGACATTTACTCATTAATTTTGAATGAGACCCGGCGAAATGCTGTAGAAGGGAGTCATGGGGAAGAACCTTGTCTTTTAGTGACTTGGGGGCCAACCTCATGATGAAGATATAGTGGGTGGGGGGCTATGATGATTAGCTTTCACCGGACTACAGTTTAGTCGCCAACCGGTCTCTATTTTCTCTGTTTATCTATTGAGGTTATAATGGAGTCAAAGTAATTACAACAGAGACTGTTCTGTTTTTCAAAAAGAACAGTCTCTGTTTTCCGTTCTCTTGTTTTTGTGTTTTCGCAGATCATTGTCAGTGACCTTCCAGAAATTTGCTGAGAGGTTTAAGCCTTACCATAAGGGGGACAGTTTGTGTTGACAAACAACGGCATACAGAATAACAGGGACTTCAGGGAACGTCAGAGAGAGAGAGACGGAACTTCGCAATCTTCAGACTCAAGATGGTTCTTCGGGAAGAACAGATCAAGCTACAGAGACATTTCAAGAGCTTCAAGTCTTTTCGAGAACTGACTCCTGAGACATTTCATGGATAGAGGCATTCTGAGCTATGAAAGATTTCTATATTGTTTACAACACATATACACGCACAAACATCAAGAATCAGTGTATGAATCTTAACAATGGTGACATGCTTCATGCCACAATGGATTCTATGAGCCCTGGATGAGTTTTGTATGATGCACCCAGAATACATTGCAGCATGAAGCATGTTAACATTGTTGGGATTGCTGTAATAAATAATGTGCAACTAATATCATTAGACTAGATGAAAAAAAAAAAAAAAATCAATCACAGACATGCAAGACAAACTGACAGTCTTGTTAGCTTTTTTATTAGTACTAAAATTGTTTTTATTGCAAAAATTGTTTTCCAATTCTTTATAAAACATGTTTTTTTTGTTAGTAAATTTACACTTATGAATGTGAAACTTAATTAATAAAATAAATAAATTAATAATAAAAGCTTCGTTATTCATATTATCATTATTAAAATATCCAAAAACTACATTTTCAAAATGCAAATTAAAATGAAAGAGTACATTTTCTTTGATAAACAAAGAGGTGTCATACCATAACTTTTTAACATAACTACAATGCCAGAAGATGTGGGGTGTTTCCAAGTGCAAAGCACTAAAAGAGCAATTAACATCAATATCCTTCTTAAATTTACTGAGAAAATGCTTAACAGGATAGAAGTTATGAATAATTTTGAAAGAGATTTAATTTATCTTATTTGAAAAAAAAAAAAAAAATTGGCAGGTAATAACCAAACACTTTCCCACTTAGGATTTCTAACAAATTTAGACCAATAACCAATTGGTAGCAACCTCCTTTAAAAATAGAGAATGAATTGATTTGTTGTTTTTGGTCTGTGAAAAACAAATTATATCACTTGTTGTATCAGTTATATTGATTATAGGCATATCAACCAATATCACACCTCTAAATAAGGAAACTATACCAGAATTAATTGCAGAAAAAAAACAAGAGAATTCCTTGGGGGTCACAGGAAAATTAAAGAAACTCATCATATGTCATAAGACACCCATGAGTGTTAAACAAATGAGACACTAAATCTTACCCTTATCAAATCAGCTTTTTTTAAAAAAAAAACAAAAAAAAAACTTTTGTATTTATACAAAATACAACGATTGTTCCAAATGAAATAATGCCGCAGAGAAAACTTGTGCTTTGAAGAAACTGAAACTGAAAGCTTTGAAGAAGTCCACTCACTAAAAAATGTTGGGTTAAAAATAACCCAACTAGTAACCCAACTATGGGTTGGTATAGCACCTTCCCATCTATGGGTTATTTTAACCCAATGAATTGGGTTAAAATCCAGTTGGGTTAAAAGTAACCCAACAGTTGAGTTAATTATTTAGATTCATTTATATCAGTTTTTATTTATTTATTTATTTATTTATTAATAAAAATACACTATAACACTACTTTGTTTTCAAATAAATATTTTGTTTATTTAAATATGCAAATAATTTTTTTACAAATATATTTTTAAATGTAAAACAGTCATACTGCAAATGTTTACAAAATAAGTGTACAAGAATGTGAAAATATAATACATTCAAAACACACAAATATGCACATACAACTGACATATTTTCAAGATGTACACTGAATTCAAAACCAACAAATGTGACTCTGGTCCACAAAATCGTCATAAGGGTCAAGTTTTTTTGTATTTAAATGTAAACATCATCTGAAAGCTCAATAAATAAGCTTTCTATTAATATGTGGTTTGATAGGATAGAACAACTATTTGAAAATCTGGAATCTGAGGGTGCAAAAAAATCTAAATATTGAGAAAATTGCAAAGTTATTAGCAATACATAGCAATACATTAGCAATACATTCAGTTTCGATATACTTATGGTAGGAGATATCTTCATGGAACATGATCTTTACTTAATGTTCTAATGATTTTTGGCATGAAAGAAAATTTGATAATTTTGACCCATGCAATGCAATTTTGGCTATTTCTGCAAATGTACCCATAATACTTATGACTGGTTTTGTTGTCCAGGGTCATAAATGTGTATCAATTCATATTTATTTATATCAACACATACAAATGTGCAAAAATAAAACAAACATAACATACAAACCTTTATCAATAAAACAAAAATAAAAAATCATAAACACAAGTAATAATAATCATAATAATAATAATAATAACAATAATAAAAATAAAACTAAGTAAATCTGCTGGCTGCTGGACTTGCTGATAATCAGCAACATAAAAAGTTTTTACTGATCAATAAATACAAAGTTTCTAAGGAAGAGGTAACGTGTTGAAGGAACTCCTGGAATATTAAAGCTGCAAATGAGTGCAGGGGGCTTTGGGTAGTTGATGTCATACATGTAGAAATGTTTGAAACACAGATCCACTGCTTGTAGTAAGGTCTTCTGTTCCACTGCTTCACCGTTGAAAATGCTCAAAACTTGGGAGGAGTTCTTAGAGTTAGTGCAGCAATGCTGGTGTCATCCGGTTGCATAAAACTTCCTTCATTGACTCCTTCCTCTGTGATAAGATGAAGCAGAAGAAGAAACATTTTACAGATAAACTAGAAAATTTTTCATAATTGTTGGAAAACCTACACTACTAATCAGAAGTTTTTGAACAGTAAGATTTTTAAAGAATTCTTTTCTACTCACTAAGCCTGTATTTATTTGAGCCAAAATACAGTAAAAGCAGTAATATTGTGAAATATTTTTACTATTTTAAATAACTGCTTTCTATTTTAAAAGCTTTGAAGAGACTGGACAATTACATTTTAAAATATATTCAAATAGAAAGCAGTTATTTTAAATGCTGTTTTGGATCCTGAAATGCTGGATCAAATAAATGTAGGCTTAGAGAGAAGGGAATTCTTTAAAAACATTAAAAATCTTGCTGTCCAAAAACTTTTGACTGGTAATGTATATGGATCACTAATATAAATGGTTTACTTACCTTGAAATATTTCAGTTAATTGGCATGTGGATGTTTAATGTATGAGATTCCACTGTTGTAGTTGTCCCTTCACCCAATGTCTAAAAATAAGTAAAAACACATTTAGTACACATTTAAAAAACATGCATCTGTCATAGCTTTATATGAGAAATGGCTGTAATTAGAGGCGATTTTAATATATGCATAACAATATTCAATGTAAATAAACCATAAATACACATTTAGTGTTATTACAATTAGTGCTCGCTTTCCAAACAACTGACGCTTGCCCTGTTTTGAGCAGCAGGCGTCGCCGTTGTGTCACGAACGATTAGAAGCAGTGAATCATTTTGCGAAGCGATTCGTTTAATTGATTCGAAACTTTGAAAAGCTTCGTTTCTCCCATCACGTCTTTCTTTTGGGAAAATCTGATTATTTTTAGACTTTTCTAACAGAGAATTCACTGAATTTGAGCGCATCTCTCTGAGCTGCCGCTGAGATAACGTTACATACTGGACCGAAGTTGAAAGGTCCGTGCGGCGCGGTTCTCAACACCAATGTGTCATTTAGCATTAGCCATTTCCCATATAAAGTTAAATGTGATAACCATTATTGCGACCAAACAAGTAGTAAGAAACCGTATGTCTAGATCCCCTCATCAGCTGTAAAATAATATTAAACCTGTAGTAATAGTAGACGGTGATTTCAGTAACATAAGTGGTCTTATATACATTTCACCATACATTATTAACTTTAGGTTACTGTAATACATCTCTAAATAGTTTTACAACTTTCTGCTAATTTTTATTTACTTTATTACTGCTAGCGACCTAACTGGGACAGCTAAGTTAACGTTAAAGTTATTCGTTTACAATCGAGCTCATTCTCCGCAGTTACGTTAAAATACACTGACTAAAGGAAACTACAAGTTTGTTAAAAAAAACAAACATACAACAACAAAAGTTCAATTTTGAAGTGCATTTCACGTTCTTCTTATAAGTATAATGTTATAAGAGTTATTAAAACACTATTACTCACCTCACACTGATGCAGCAGCAGCTTCTTCTGTCGTCAGACACCGTCGACCGTTAAAATTTGAACTGTCGCGGCGGGAACCAATTAAACCCAACGCTGGGTTATTATTAAAAACAACCCAACGATGTTTAAAAAAATAACCCAACGTTTTAGAAAATAACCCAACACAGTGACCCAATATGTGTAACCCATCTATTGGGTTAAAAAAATAACCCATCTATTTTTACTGTGTAGGTTAGCACAGATGTCATGTAACCAATGCAGAATCTCTATTGCTGTATCTGATATATCTTGTGCGAATGCTACTTGTGTCAATTCCTGAAAAAAAAAAAAAAAAAAACAATTTCAGCTTCAGGAGTTCAGTCATTTAGCCCTGAACTTAACAAATTGAAGAAAACTTAACACTGCAGTTTGCAGATGAGCTGCAATCAAACTACCCCTGCAATTACATCCTCAAAAGAATCTTATCATTGAATAGTTCCAGAAATCAGATGTGTCCTAGCATCTCACAGCACCTAGACGTGACTGATACACCAGTAAGTGTCACGGTACGTGCTGGATAGATGAGTCGAGAGACGAGATACGATACAAATAACAATTTAATATAACTCTTAGTAGGAACAGGCAGGAACAGGCAGGAACAGGCAGGAACAGAACGATAATCCACACACATCCAAATAACGTCAAGGACCGACAGCAAACTCAAATCACAAGCAGACTTATAAAGGGTGGTGATTAAGACACAGACAGGTGTAGTAAATAAACTAATCAGGACAAAATGAGGACAGGAAGAACCAAATATGGGCACAATGGGAAAAACAAACATAAACAGTCCAAATGGCACACAGAACTCTGACATTACTCCCCCCCTCCCGGAAGGCGCGACCTCGCGGCGTGGAAAGGGAGTGAAAATAATAAAGTCATTGTGGGAGGAGGCTCTGGTGGCGGACGGTCTTCCGGGAGGAGGACAATAAACAAAGTCCAGGGTGGTGACGACGGAGGGAGGAGCCAGGGAGAACTCAGGAGGGACCCGGAGCAGGAGGAGCCATGCGAGACCCAGACCACAGCCATCATGACGACCCACGGTGGAGCCGACGGAGGGAGGAGCCATGGTGGAGAAAAGGCTGACGACTCCAGGGGGGCGACCGACGGAGGCGGAGCCGCTGGCGGAGGAGCTGGCGGAGGAGCTGGCGGAGGAGCCCGAGGCGGAGACGGAGAGCCGAAGATCCAGGGCGACACCGAGGATCCGGAGGGCCAAGGCGGAGCCCTAGGCTCTGGCGACCGAGGCGTAGGCGGAGATCCGAAGGTCCGCGGCGGAGCCGGAGCGACAGAGGATGGAGGCTGTGCCAGAGGGAGGAAGGAGGTCCACAGAGCCGGTGGGACGGAGTGACGAGGCGCAGCCGTAGGAACAGAGTCCTGAGGTGATGAAGGGCCGACGACCGACCAGGGCGGAGCCGGAAAGACGAGGGAGCCCGGTGGAGCTGGTGGACCGATGGGCGACGATGGAGACGAGGGCGCTGAGAGCCGTGGTGAAGCCGCAGGGTCGGAGGGCTGAGGCGGAGTTCTGGACTCTGAGGCTGGAGGCGGAGATGAGGGATCCTCCAGCCCTGACGCCGATGGAAGCTGGCAGACCCGCGGCGCACCCACTGCACAGGTGGTGGGCTGAGGGTGAGCAGAGGGGCTGTCAGGGGACAGCGGTGAGCAGACAGATGTTGACATAGGCAGAAGAGGGAGGGTGGGTGGGGATTCCATACAGGCAGGCATAACGAGACAGGTAGATACTTCTGTAAAGAAGTCTATTAAATCCCCAGAGTTATCCTCTAGATCTTCCGTAGAAAAGTCAATCAAGTCCCCAGAGTTATCATCCAGCTCACCCCCAGCAGTGGTGCAGTGGGCAGGGCTCTCCATAGCCCTCACTTGCTCCATCTTGCACTCCCCGTCATGGTAGATGTAGCCGGCTCTCGCACCTGATCGGATGTGTAGGGCTCTGGCTCTGTGGCGATCTTTAGCTCTGTCGCTCGTGGCTCTGGCTCGTCATCCGCGGTGGGCTCGGGCTCAAACTCCGCGTGTCGGGGTGCTGGTTGGCTGGGCTCTGGGTCTTGAGTGGGGCTGGTGTCATCCTCCGCGGTCAACGAAGATCTACAGGACACCAGCACCCACTCCATGTAGTCGGCGAAGCTCTCTCGTGGACCCTCCCCGGACAGCTGCGCTTTCGTGGCGATGTTCAGTCCTGCACGGTAAAATGTGCAAAGGCTGCTGTCCGGGAAGTGTGTGAGTGGTACGAGGTGGACAAAGTCTCTAGTGTGGTCCACGAGAGAGCGATTCCCCTGCTCCAGGAGAAGGAGGAGGACAGCAGGGTTATCCATAACGAAAAACAAAAAAACAAACACTGAGAAAAAAAAAAAAAACGGAAAAAATAAAGCAGGGAAACGCCGGGGATAAACTGTAGGGTCGGTCCTTCTGTCACGGTACGTGCTGGATAGATGAGTCGAGAGACGAGATACGATACAAATAACAATTTAATATAACTCTTAGCAGGAACAGGCAGGAACAGGCAGGAACAGGCAGGAACAGGCAGGAACAGGCAGGAACAGGCAGGAACAGGCAGGAACAGGCAGGAACAGGCAGGAACAGAACGATAATCCACACACATCCAAATAACGTCAAGGACCGACAGCAAACTCAAATCACAAGCAGACTTATAAAGGGTGGTGATTAAGACACAGACAGGTGTAGTAAATAAACTAATCAGGACAAAATGAGGACAGGAAGAACCAAATATGGGCACAATGGGAAAAACAAACATAAACAGTCCAAATGGCACACAGAACTCTGACAGTAAGGTGTTAAATCAAATCTGCCAAAAGACTGGTGAAATAGCGGTTACACTGTTAAACCCAAAAAATAGATAGTAGCATTGACCAACGCCCATTAGTAACATCAGTTACTAAAAACCATTGTTATCCATAGAAATAACAATGTTTCACAAGTCATTGAAATTTGTAAAAATAACCTGATGAAATCACTCTTTCTCAGAGTCTGAGACAAAATAATTTCTCATTCAGCTGTCTTTCAAGCTGATAAAACTAGGGGAGCAAGATTAAAATTCCCCCAAATTATTACCAGATATAAATATATCATATAAATATGTATAAAATCACTCCAGGTTTCCTTGGAGGGTTTTAGACTGCAAATCAAGATTCACATCGGCTTTGAGGCTAGCACTCTCTGCTCATGCTATATCTTTGCAGCTATCATAATAATAATTCACCAGTGAGATTAGTGTCTGCATCACATCTAAACCCATTAAATTTCCGAATTTTAGAGTTATTTACCCTACTGTTAGTGATGTGCTTCCCACACGCAAAAACAAACATCCTCAAGCTTTTGTTCAGACTTGTCCCTTTTTAGCCCAGATTTTCTTTATCTTCACAGCAATTACTTTAGCATCTGTTTAATCTGACAAATATCTTTAAGAACTTTTAAAACATTTTCAACATTTTTTGAAAACCCTGTTTAACCCCTTCAGTTTTCTGTTGTCCTTAGGTTAAAATGAGAACACCTTTCAGCACTGTGATTGTATGTTTAGCAACTATTAATCATGTGTTACTGCTTCTGTTTACTGATCTTAAAATGCTTGTCCAATTGTTCCAAAATTAATTATCTCATCTAGCTTAACATCTGCCCACTCCATAACTGAAGAAATGATATAATCTGACCCAGTAGCAAGAAGCTACCACCACAGTACGTACTGAATTTTTCATGAAGTGTCAAACAGAACACACTCACTCTGCCTTGCAGTAGTTAAGCCAGGAGAAGACACCTGTGAGAGTCGTCCCCATCCTCACTCGTGGCCCCGGAGTCAGAAGCCCAGTGGTCTGGGACATTCCACCATCTGGTCGTGCGAGAAATAATCTAGACTCCGTTTTTATGGAGATAACAGCACCGTGTTATTCCATCCTGCCGACCACGCCAATTGTTAGATCAGGTCCCCACGCCAGACAATTAGAATCCAGCCCCGGACACCAGATCCCGTCAGAAAATATCAGTCTTTCCGGTAATAGAACAACTAGTCAGCAAGCTGTAGTTACCCCAACCCCACTAACAGCAGGTTTCTGTCAGTTAGGAAGTTGACCAATGGAAGCCAGAAAAGAGCAGAAGCAGGAGACGAAGTAATGATGATAAAAAGGAGCAGAGTTTATTGAATAGTCTTGGTTGCGTATGTCTCAATGCTCAGACTTCGTCTGGAGAACACAAATTCAACAAGTATTGTTATACCAAACTGATTCACAACAACATCCCATAAATCTTGAGTTTCTATAAACATTCCACTGTATCGCTTATTCATGAAGACAAACAGCCCTTGAAGCTACACAGTCATAAGACTAAACAACAATGGAAAAAATATATAAAAAACAACTATAATATAATATGAATTACTAATCAATTAATGAATCAATAAAATGAATAAATAAATGACTATAATGATTATTATAAATGATTATATGATTAAATGAAATAATTAAATGACGAAATGATTAATGATTGTAAATGAATAAAGAATAAATGAAGAATATATAAAAAGAAAGCAAAACACAACACAAATGTATGGTTGCTCTGAGGCAAAACACACACAGTTTGCATTTGAGGATCGTCAGATCCTTCATGCGTGTCTACGTGTTCAGTAGCTCAAAGTGGTTTGTGAACAGTGTGTTATAGAGATAGAGATTCTCTGATTGAAAACACTTCTGGATCTTACACTGCTAAAATGCATTAGTCACTACTGTGAAATTAGTAGCATACATTAGGCTCTAGATGAGATCAGATTACTACATGGTGATATCTTTAACATCAGCAAGTAGCCAACATCATCTGATCACATTCTCTCTTGCTGTTTGTGCCATAACAAACATAGTTATAGTAGAAAAACATTGAACAGTCAAAACAAACACTTCTCACCATATTGGTGACATCAAACCAAACTATTACTTTCAAACAGACATCACAGACAAGCCTCTCAAGCCTCTCAAGGCTGTTAGATCAGCAGTCTTTCCCATGATTGTGTAGCCTAGCGAACCAAACTGAGAGACCATTTTGAAGGCTCAGGAAACCTTTGCAGGTGTTTTAAGTTGAGTTGATTGGCATGTCACCATATTCTAATTTGTTGAGATAGTGAATTGGTTGGTTTTTGTTAAATGTGAGCCAAAATCATCACAATTAAAAGAACCAAAGACTTAAACTACTTCAGTCTGTGTGCACTGAATTTATTTAATACACAAGTTTCACAATTTGAGTTGAATTACTGAAATAAATTAACTTTTCCACAACATTCTAGTTTATTGAGATGCACCTGTGTATATATATATATATATATATATACACGTACACATATATGTATATACATATGGCGGAGCAGACCATCTGGGAAGCCATGGTGGATCAGGGAGCTCGGGAAGCCATAACGGAGCAGGCAGTTCAGGCATATTTTAAAACGGGTGAAGAAATTTGAATTACTGTGTGTAAACGATGACAGCCGTGTTGTGCTTAACTTTTGCTTTCTTGTGTTTAGGGTTTTACATCACAAGTTCATCACAAATTGTGTCTTAGTGAGTGAGAATGTGCTTAGAGTTTTGCAAAAAGAGTACATGAGATCTGCAAACAGTGTCTAAACTGCCTAAACTTGTTTAAGGTTTTGCAGAAGGAGTGGTTTATTTGACAAATTGGTTTAGACTATTGAGAATTTGGTTTAGAGTATGGGGTTTAGTGTTTTAGCAAATGTGAAAAACTGTAATCCTTAATTTATTGTACTGTAGAGCAGGGGCGATTATAGGACTTTCATTTTAGGGGGGCTCAGCCCCCAATAAGGGTATTATAATATGTTTTGGAATTACCTGTGGATTATAATAAAGACTTTATCTTTGACCTTCATCTTCGTTTGCCCCTTCCTCACACGATACGTGACATATACACACACACACACACACACACACACACACATACATACATATATACACACACACAAAATTACGGTTTGCATTTCTAGTACAACCCTATTTTCTTAAGTATGCAAAACTTATTTCACATGCACTGGAACATGCATTATAATGTACGTTAAATTTTCAAATGAAAAAAACATGATGGTTTTATAAAGTCAGCTGTGGTGTGATGAGGCGAAAACCTCAGTAGATGGGGAATCGATTGCTGCTTTTTATGACAAAGAACCGCACAGATGCAGATATTATAACAATCTATTTATAGACACACACCTTGTCATGTGTTTCTCACTCTGCGCCGCCGCGGTCTGCGGGTTGAAAAAAGAAGAACACGCTGATAGACAGGAGGAGCCGATCAAAGTTTGCCGCAACTTTCTTTTGCAATTTAAAGGTTCATGAAACCCCAGACTACTTTTTCTGAGAGTTGTTTGTGTTGCACATCATATATGACAATGTTAGCATCCATTAATTTTAATTCCCTGGTGAAAAAAAAAACAGCATATGCTGGTAGGTAGGTTTTGATGCTGGTTTAAGCTGGTCCTTTGCTGGTCATGTTGCTGGTCAAGGACCAGCATGAACCAGCAAAGGACCAGCATAAACCAGCTTCAAAACCTACCTACCAGCATATGCTGTTTTTTTCACCAGGGATTGCTGGAGAAAACTTTTTTGCTCCATTTTCATCTTCCGGGTTTAAAATCTACATTGTGCTGACGTCACACTCTGTGACGTGGCAATGGACTATAGTACATCGATGACGCGTCGTCTCATAATTATTCATGAGGCTTCGCGTTCTTATCCTAATTACCACAGCGCCTGTTAATTTGCTATGACAGACGCTTCAGAGTGTGAGATTGCGTACAATAACTGAGAGAAACGTTAATGGATCGAAGGAGACTGTTTGTTTTGGTTTGCTTTGTAAGTAGAACGCGATTCATTCATAAGGTGAGTGTAATAGCGGTTTTTACAACTCCATAATGCAACGTATCAAAATGATTATAAATGCCGCAAAATAAGCCTTGAAAGTTAATAGAGGTGCAACAGCACGTATGTTTTCGATGCAGAGAGCAAATGGCTGTGCATTTATTTGTGTTGTTAACTCAATAGGAGCGAAATGAAACTGTCTACCCGAAGTTGACTCTCTCCCCTCTTCCCCCTCCGCTCCGCAGCGTACCACGCCCACTTTTGCAGCATAATAGAAATGTGTAGAATATGCTTGACAACTAGATCAAAAATTTTGCATTTACTGTAAAGACATATACAATGAGCTAATGACTTGATGTTTTGAGGGGTAAGACTATAGCACAGAGAACTATATACATGTCATACATTTTGAGCAACATGACAATAGGAAATGATAATGCAGGAAACCGCAGACAAATCAGTTGCATAATCAGTTGCATGAACCAAAGCAAATGCAACTTGTTAAAAAAAATTTAGAAACATTTTATGATGTGCACAAGTGACTAGATGATGTGGAGGTTGAACAAGTGGTTTTGAGAATTTCATTT
>NW_026128158.1:0-12254 GCF_022985175.1 Labeo rohita
CTTATTGATATCTAACATCTTTATGGATTTGGTGCTGATTATCGTGTTTTGCTGTTGCTGTGTGGAGGGAATATTATTCCAGCTTCATTTCTTTCGGTATGTGGGAGGTTCTGATAGAGCTTAGATGATAAAAGATTGCTGCCATGGACATGAAACAAATGTTTTAAGAATGCCGTAGAGGAACTGTTTTGAAATCTCTGATTGCACTTTTATGTTTGTTTTCCTTTTTTTCTGTGGGAACTCTCATAATAAATGCTATAATGAAACAATGTGAAATAATGTTTTCATTATATATCTTTTATCAAGATATACAAGTTGATAACTAATAACTCTATATAGCATGTTCAAGCACTCTTTTGGAACAGCGGTTTGTGGGGAAAAAACGGACATAAGACCAACGAACCAAGCGGTATCATAAAGCCCAAAGTATACTTCACTTTTTATGCGCATGTGAGGAACAGTGTACAGTGCGCATGATGCAAATTTCATCATCCGAGCAGTACGTGCGCCACCCTATTTTTTGTAACTGTGGGTACTTTGTATGTGCAGGTCGCACATGCCCGTTGAAGTTATTTTGCAGTAATCAGTCATTCCACAAGGTGGCAACAATGTTCCGGGCCATTGTTCCACAGTAGAAAACGAAACTAAAGAGACAATATAACAACAAAATAGCGGAGACTGCAACAACAACAGACACTCACACTGACAAGTGCTTGTGAGCGTCAGGGTATGATGAGACAGCTCAGCTTTAGTTTAAAGGAGTTCAAAAGTATCTGACATCGATCATAACTTAAGGAAAAATAGAGCAGACGCTGGACATGAAGCTTTTTAGAGTGGCTGTGTCAACAGTTTGTGCACATCAAATGGAGTATACTTTGAAAGGCTACGCATTCCACTGTACGGATATACTAGTGTACACAAACACAAATGAAGTATACTTTGGGCTTAATTCATAATGATAACTGTTAAAAAGCAGTGTTAGACTGCGTGAAAGCCTGTCATGGCTCTGCACCCTGGTGAAAAAAACAGCATATGCTGGTAGGTATGTTTTGATGCTGGTTAGGTAGGTTTTGATGCTGGTTTAAGCTGGTCCTTAGCTGGTTTATGCTGGTCCTTTGCTGGTTTATGCTGGTCCTTTGCTGGTTTGCAGCTTAAACCAGCATCAAAACCTACCTAACCAGCATATGCACCAGGGCAGTTAATGGAGGTACAACTCTGCCAGTTGAATCAATGACTCAGAAGTTATGCGAATGTAGAAGAGTTTTATCGGCTTAAATTTTTCACGTGCTGAATTATTATTAATTAATAAAAATGCACATCACTAATCAATAATACAAATGAATAACATTTATTTACATTTTTGATTGATATAAACTGTATAATTTGTTACTATTATTATTATACAATGTATAAAAACAATTTATATTGTAAATTTGTTTTTGTTTTTGCTTTGGGATTATGGGGTGACCTGGATGCATGTGGTACTACTGCTCTGACAATATGTCCCAGGTCACGCTCTTAATACCTGCCAGAATGAGAGTACATGAGCCTAGCATCACTCCAAAAAACACCTGAAGCTCAGCCTTCATCATTATGGAGAACCACAGTAGGGTGCATCAACCTACTTTCATGCCTGCCAGAGTGAGGTTAAGTGGGCCTGGAATCACTCGAAACAGCCCCTGGAGATCAGCATTCATCGTTATGGAGAACCGTCAAATCCAGAGTATCCCACTAAACATTGGACGTCGGATAGACGTGCAGATCATGTCTATATTGGGTCCGTCGGTCCATGACCAATTATGGACATCTATTCGACGTCCAAACTAGGTCCACTATTTGGACGTCCAACCATGACCCAACTTGGACGTCATTTTGACGTTCAACATTTGACCTAATCTGGCTTATTTTTTTTGGACGTCATTTGGACGTCTATGGCAGTTGTGATATACACATTGGACGTCGGATAGACGTGCAGATCATGTCTATATTGGGTCCGTCGGTCCGACCAATTCTGAACATCTATTCGACGTCCAAACTAGGTCCACTATTTGGACGTCTATCCATTACCCAACTTGGACGTCATTTTGACGTTCAACATTTGATCTGGGTTTTTTTGGACGTCATTTGGACGTCTATGGCAGTTGCAGTAAATGTGTTTTACAAAATAGAGCCTATCAACATGATTATATATATGAATACAGATTATTTATAAACAAACAAGATTTATTATCTGTATTACTATTTATTTATTTGGTAGCCCATATGTTTTTTTTTTTTTTTTTTTTTTTTTTTACATTTTCCTGTTTTCCTTTAACAGTTTTTATTTTATTTAAAGTAGCCTATAATCAAGTTATTTATTTTTTTTATTTTATATTGTATTATATATATATATATATATATATATATATATATATATATAAATTATATTTATATGAATTTATATATTTGATATTTAAAAAAATCATGGTAGCCTAGCCTATCCACCTTATTCCTATCTTAAAAAGAACCAACAGCTGCAAAAAAGTCAAGGACAGACAGCTCTCTATCAAGCTAGGCAACTATAAGTTCTTTGATCAAGGAGGATTTCAACCAGGCAAAAACCAGTCAGCATCACTCTGATTGGCTGAAACGAGCACATCATCATAAACGCCACTCTGATTGGCCGAGGCAAGACGAGGCATTTGGCGGCTTGGCGCGAGTCAGAGCCGTAGTGTTCTGGACGGCACAGGTCTTCAGATCACTGGTGAACCCGTTTCCTAGAAATTGAAGCTAAGTTCGGTCAGCATTTATTTCAATGGCCATGTGTACGTATAGTCTTTGGCGTTATTGTCTTACAATAAAGCTGCGAATGGTCAAGGGTCACAGCACGCATTTTTTCGTCTTACATTAGCTTGTTACTTGTGCTAGCTACGGGGTTTACAGATAATGCAAGGTTGGTTGATGTTACCGTCTCTTAGTCACTTTAATCGTTCATGAAATTAACATTATACGTTTTATTGTAAACAGCAGGTGATAAGCATACAAAGGTGTAATGCATTTCCAGTTCAAACTGCTGAGCCAAACAAAGGTACAGGAAAATGAATACATGATACAGAAAACATGTCATCCACCCTCTTGAAACATAGGACTACATAGAAGTTGTATAAAAATGATGTGTTAAGTCAAAAATTTATGTTGAAAAGATGTCCACAAACGACCACTTTTGGACTATAAATAGCCCTTACATGGAGGTCCCACCGACGTCAACATTAGACGTGCGGTAGACGTCGAAAAAAGACGTCGCCTGGCGTTACAAAACAACCCCATCAATGGACGGAAATTGGACGTCCAAAAATGACATGGAAAAGACGTCACTACGACGTCACATTGCGCAGTGGGTAGGCTACTGAATGTAGGCCCTATTAATAAAATGCGACCTAAATCCAACCTGATTTATACTTTTCCCCCTCTCATAATTTTTAACCATGCAGTAAACATATCATAGATATATAATATCTTGAAAAAAAAAAAAAAAGTAATTTCCCCGAAAGTTTTTCCGTTCGTTTAATAGGCAACATTTGGCCAAAATCTTATAAAAAAATTTTGCTGTATTGGCCGTGACTACACAAGATACCAGACTTTATTTGTTTATTTATTTATTTTTTAGTAACGTACTAATGGCATACGACATATGACCACCAGACCATATGAAAAACAAATTCTCTTTCTTTTTCCATTTGTGATCGTAGCCGTTTGAGGAAGGTTTTAAGACCAAGCTGATCCTCCGCCGGCTGCTCCGAGCGGGACTCGCGTTAACTGCAATTCACTTCACCGTCCGCGTTTTAATTTTGGCAAATAAGTTTGGGCGAATGCAAATTATTGGTCACGAGCCAAACATTTAGCAAGACAGGAAAACAATCATTCGACTTGATTTTTATTCCTGGCATAGATCACAATTTTTTTTACCCATGTACATTCACTTCTTTTATTATTATTATTATTATTATTATTATTATTATTATTATTTATTTATTTATTTTATTTTATTTTTTTAATATTATTGACTGACATTTCATAGACATTCAGTTGTTATGCTTTCAAATTTATTGGCATTTTTAATTTCACATCCTAAATTACTACATGTACAGTCACAATTCTATAATGGTACAATTTACTCAGGTCTATGACATTAAAATTATTTTTAGAATAATTGTACATAAATGCAAGTAGTTCTAAAGCTTACATTTACAATAAAATTGTTTTTTTTTTTTTTTTTTTTTTTTAATCAAGAATAAATATATCACTTGTCTGTTGGGCAGCAGACTACTTTTAAAGTCATCCTACTTTTAATGCATCCAAACCTACAGTAACCCCCTGGAGCCAAGTGGGGAAGGTGGAAGGTGGTTTGGTCAGTTTTGGCCATCCACAGACGACCCCCTCTCATTTACAGTTGTAAGGTTAGTTCTTGAACTTTCAAGGGTTGCGAAACAATGTCGTAGAGGGGGTATAGGGGACCCAAACATTATGAGATAGGGCTCACGACTGATCTAAAGTATCCATGAAATTTGTTCTTCATTCTCAATGGCAAAGTGCCCAAGCAACATTACTCAAAATAGTTGCCCAGCAAAACTGCTTAAGAAGTTGCTCCGTATGAAGGTTTTAATGACGGGTTAAAAAGTGACCGAACTATTGGTTCTTTCATTCGTCCACTGAAATACAGCACTGCACATTGTTTTCAAATCAATTCATTTATTTTTGTAACTGAAAAATGTTTAAGAAGAATTTTCTTTGCAATCTTTTCAGGTATTTATTATTAGGATTAATCCCTTAAGATGTAATCTTTTAATTTTTAATTAGCTTTTAAAATCTGTCAGTTTTATATAGCGAACAAACAATAAGACGTGAAATGTCACTTCAAATCATTTATTTTATACTACAGTGAATAAAACAGCTTGTGAATATTCAAATTATTTACTTCAGAAAAGACAATAGACTAACATACACCGAACAACTGGAAACCGATTTGTACTTTTGATAATTTTAATATAAATTCTGTCAAATAATTTAGGGGATTTTACATTATTTATTCAGATAGATTCCTTCAAAAAAAAAAACTTAAAAAGTACTGTTACAGTCTTTAAGCTCATACCATTTTTACAGTGTGTTTTTTTCGCGCTCTTTAATGTGGTGTGACAGATCGCTACATTCGCCTCAGTTAAAACTGCATGTGCTAATCATTTTGATTACAACGAGACATTCGTTTCATTAAATTATACTTATTCATTTCATTAAATATTCAAGTCAGTCCCAAGGACACCGGAATTTCTCCCGGTGCTCATATTCCGGGCCATTTTCTCAAAGTATTATAACGTCAGTCTCTTGCTACGACTTCATTCTTGTAATTTTGACTTTATCCTCAAAATATTTCGACGTTATTCTCGTATTGCTACAACATTATTTTGTCAAAATATTATCTTAGAATTTTTAAAATGGCGCTAAAACGCTGTGCATGATGCTGCACTTTTATTCTGACAATATGATTTTATTGCTACGACTTTTATTGCTCTCAACAATATGGCTACGACTTCATTCTTGTAGTTTTTATTTTATTCTCAAAATTCTGCAGTGTTCAACTGTGTTATCTTGTAGGCTACAGTTTGTCATGGCATCATGTTTTATAAAATTGGCCAAGTGAAAGGAAAACTCAACGGTTTAAAGAAATTAAAGTTTTTTTCCAAGCTATATTAAAATGTTTGCTGCAATATGTAATAAAATTGCGATTTTTGGAGGGAAAAAAGATCACATACGTCGCATTTTATTTCGATTTTTTAAACTATGAACAGCTATAGGTTATATTTCTCCTCACTACTCAAATTGTCTAAAAGTTAACAGTATTCAGGCTATATAAATGTTAAGCCAAAACGAATTAATTTAAAGTGAAACTAAAGCTCTCTCTGGTTCGGCAGGAATCCACATGTTTCCATATTCGCCACATACTGCTTCACTCGCATTTTCGGCGTAAAACATAATTCACATGATTCACATTGTGATCTCGCTGAACGCTACAAATTTTAATGACATTGACATTTATATTTCATTGATTTTAATAAGGAAACTACAGCTAGCCAGTTTAATAATTTCATAATAATAATCTTTACTTTCTAGCGCCTTTAAATGTTACTCAAAGCGCTTAAAAAAAAACATCAAAATAAACCAGTAAAGATTCCATTAAATATTAAAATAAGCAAAAAGAGAAATAAATTAAAAGCACTTGAAAATAAAATTATGGACACAATAACATACATTTCAACCAAAAGAAAGGTAAACAATTTTCAGAGCAAAATTTTCTTGACCATGACTGTCACAAAAATCCTAGAAGTATTACAGCCACAGTTCTAGAAAATAATCGTTTATTTATTTGGTATGCAATATTGAGGTTTATAAGACTTGTGGGACGCCTGACTGAGTGTCACTGTTCTAAACAGGGGTTTAATTCTGACATTATAAATTAACCTTGGACGAGCGCGCCGGCGCATTCACTTGGAATATTTTCTTAAAATAGCATACGAACTTAAATACTTGTTTTTGGTCATAATAGTGTAACATCATTCAGCTAGTTTAGGCTACTTTTGTATATTAGACAAAATGTGGAACTGAAATAAACCGTCAAATTGAAAACAAAATATATACTTCATGCAAATATGAATGATCACTTTTGCATCACTCGGTTTGTTGTTTTTAATTTATTTTTCGTAAGACTAATTAAATCAGCATGCTGACTTGACTAGCTTTTGCCTATAGTAGCCAACATATCGACTATGTATGGCGGAAAGAGTTTACAAATAATAAAAACGTTAATGGGTTAAGTCCTTTTTACTTCCCTACATAGATTAAAAAACATTTATATTTAGATTGAATAACAGGTATAGATTGTACTGCATGTTAGCTTGCTAACTGTGCCCAGGAGATTTTATTTAAACTCGTGTCTCACTGACAAAAAAACTATGCTTAACCACAGGTCGAGTGAAAAAAAAAGACGCATTCTCAATGGCCAGATCTGTAGGAAAGTATATTAAAAAGTAAACAAATGTAATCAGTTAGATCACTTTGTAATCTGTAACCTTTTCCAAAGGAAACTTCCCAACATTGTCCCTGTTGCCTAATACCTACTTGTTTTTCTTGAAAATCTAGCAACAGTTATTCAGAAATACAACTGAACAGTTAATGGTTTTGTAAAATCCCACCATTAACTCTCGATATCACAAGGAGTGGCATTTTAACACAGAAAATATGTATATGGACAAACGTGAATATGTAAACTTACACCCACAATGTCATTCATTCTTGGAACAATTAAATAGCACATGAAAATGAGGTTGTCCTGCAGAACCCCAGCAATAATAGTCTATCTTCCAAAATAAATAAATAAAATAACATTTAATAATAATTAATCATGTTAAATATTTAATGTTGCCATTTATTTTAAATGATCACTGTCAGTTTGTGAGCAGCACCCATATTAACTGGTTACTGAAAGATCATTGCTGAGGCACGCCAAACACTAAACTCAGCAATATAAACATTAGTAATTCACACTAGCCTTAAATCATTGTCTTCTTATAAATATTTCTACAAATAATGGTGTGTTTCACTTATTGCTAATATTTCATACGTGCAGAGTATCTAATAATTGTGCAGTATAAAGAGTGTGAATGACTTTACTGTTAAATTAGAATGAAACCATTACAGGGCCACATTAGTAAATGTGTTAACAGCATTACACCTCATTGATATACTGCACTGAAATCTTAAGTTTACGTATCTAATTTTTACCCTTTGTTTTGACACACATAAATTGTTCATTCTGAGAGGGTATTTTGAACATATCCATATTAAATACAGTTTTGGGCAGTAACTAATAATTTAGTTACTGTAATAATATTACTTTTTGCAGTAACTAATAGTGTAACTAATTACTAATAAGATTTCAGCAGATAGAAATATTGCATTATATTGATTTTGTCAGGAAAAAAAGATGATTTGAACACTGGCTTTACTTTACTCTGGCATTATATCTCATTCGCATCAGCATGTGGTACATTATATTACTATAATTAAAAATCTTTTTGGAAAATTAAAGAGTTTCTTACAAACTTACGTGATTTGATCAAATACATAGGCTTAATAAAATATAATCATATATGTGTAACAGAGAAATTACAATCAGCTTCAAGCTACACATGACAATTAATGAGATTAATACAACACTTCTACCTGAATGTCACTGTCAGTCACTTTTGATTGTCTGTAATTACTTCTGACTGCCATCCAATGTGGATTTTGGTCAAATGATGTGGCAGAAATATGTTGTTAGTAACATTCTAGAAGAATTTTATGTGGAAGATACATAGTTACAACTTCTGTGGGGTGTGAAGAAAAAGCAGTGGTGTAACTAATTGCTGTTGCCAGAAAGTAATAAGTAAAGTAACAATATTACTTTTAAAAGGAGTAATATATCACATTCTTTGAGTAACTAGCCCAACACTGATCAAATGGCACTCTTATATTTCCACATTTAAGGAAGCAAATTTTAAATAGCAATTGTAGTTGGAAAAGCACTACATCTATACCCATCTCATCTCGATGTCCATAAACGTGATAAAGTGCACATATTCAGGTATTAACATGACATTTTTCATTGGTAGACCACACCCACATTTTGATTGAGGAGGTGGAGCAAATGCATACTTGTTGGAAGTGAACATCATATAAATCTCAGTAGAAATACAGCTGAGAATGCATTGATCCTTCCATACATCCTTCCACACAGGCAGAATGTCGACCTACAAGGTAATTGTAACTATTGGTGACTCTGCGTTGGACAGAGTTTACCTGACGCTGATGGACTCAGAGAAGCAGAGCAGTGAAAGAACTGAGGTGAAACATTCATGGATTCATCCTTTTACAAGGGTAAGGACTTTATATACTTGATTATTCTTATTTTAACGGTGCAGTATGTAATATTGGGGGAAAAATCCCATTGAATTCCACCCCGGAACACACATTTGAGTTAAGAATTACTATCAGTAGTGTTATTTTTTAGAGAAACAGCTATGTAAACGTAATCTATTCCTAAATATCTACATGCGTCTTTTTTCACGCGGCAGCCTGCAATTTGCCACGCTTGATCATTATTTCAGATTTTTCAAAACATTGTCGTGCTTCACACAATATCCACCAGGTGGCGCAAGGAACACCATTCTGTCTTTAAACACCACGCCACACCCAGGGGTGTGTTTCCCAAAAGTATCGTTAGCCAACACTGGTCAGAAGTTTCAGATAGATTCAGTGTTTTTCTCGAAACCATAGATGAAACGAACATTCACAAACAGCGTAAACTTGTGTGGTTGGAACTACAGCGCTCGACCTGTGGTTAAGCATAGTTTTTTGTCAGTGAGACATGAGTTTAAATAAAATCTCCTGGGCACAATTAGCAAGTTAACATGCAGTACAATCTATACCTTATATTCAATCTAAATATAAATGCTTTTTAATCTATGTAGGGAAGTAAAAAGAACTTAACCCATTAACGTTTTTATTATTTGTAAACTCTTTCCGCATACATAGTCGATATGTTGGCTACTATAGGCAAAAGCTAGTCAAGTCAGCATGCTGATTTAATTAGTCTTACTAAAAATAAATTAAAAACAAACGGAGTGATGCAAAAGTGATAATTCATATTTGCATAAAGTATATATTTAGTTTTCAATTTGACGGTTTATTTCAGTTTAGTCTAATATACAAAAGCAGCCTAAACTAGCTGAATGATGTTATACTATTATGACCAAAAACAAGTATTTAAGTTTGTATGCTGTTATATGAAAATATTCCAAGTGAATGCGCCGGCGCGCTCGTCCAAGATTAATTTATAATGTCAGAATTAAACCCCTGTTTAGAACAGTGACACTCAGTCAGGCGTCCCACAAGTCTTATAAACCTCAATATTGCATACCAAATAAATAAACGATTATTTTCTAGAACTGTGGCTTTAATACTTTTAGGATTTTTGTGACAGTCATGGTCAAGATGTTGCTCTTGAAAAATTTACCTTTCTTTTGGTTGAAATTTGTGTTATTGTTTCCATAATTTTATTTTCAAGTGCTTTTAATCTATTTCTCTTTTTGCTTATTTAAATATTTAATGGAATCTTTACTGGTGTATTTTGATGTTTTTTTAAGTAAAGCACTTTGACATTTAAAGGCGCTAGAAAATAAAAAGATTATTATTATGAAATTACTAAATTGGCTAGCTGTAGTTTTCTTATTAAAATCAATGAAATATAAATGTCAGTGTCATTAAAATCTGTACCGTTCAGCGAGATTACAATGTGAATCATGTGAATTATGTTTCAGGCCGAAACATAATTGGAAACATGTGGATTCGTGCCGAACGAGAGAGGGCTTTAGATTCACTTTAAATTAATTCGTTTTGGCTTAACATTTATATAGCCTGAATACTATTAACTTTTAGACAAAATTGAGTAGTGAGGGGAAATATAACCTATAGCTGTTCACTGTTTAAAAAAATCTAAATAAAATGCGACGTATGTGATCTTTTTTCCCCTCCAAAAATCGCAATTTTATAGGGGAAAAAAAAACAAAACTTTAATTTCTTTAAACCGTTTAGAGTTTTCCTTTCACTTGGCCAATTTTATAAAACATGATGCTTTACTATGACAAACTGTAGCCCACAAGATAACACAGCCCAACAAACATGAGACGTCCACCCGACGTGCAGATCATGTCTATATTCCGACAAAGACGTTGAAATGACGTCGTTTGGACGTCGTTTGCTCAGTGGGAGTTGAACACTGCAGAATTTTGAGAATAAAATAAAAACTACGAGAATGAAGTCGTAGCCATATTGTTGAGACCAATAAAAGTAGCAATAAAATCACATTGTGAGAATAAAGGTGCAGCATCATGCACAGCGTTTTGGGGCCATTTTAAAAATTCTAAGATAATATTTTGACGAAATAATGTTGTAGCTATACGAGAATAACGTCGAAATATTTTGAGGATAAAGTCAAAATTACAAGAATGAAGTCGTAGCAAGAGATTGAAGTTATAATACTTTGAGAAAATGGCCCGGAATAATAGCACCGGGAGAAATTCCGGGGAACTGACTTGAATATTTAATGAAATGAGTAAGTATAATTTAATAAAACGAATGTCTCATGCTAAAAAAGATTGCAAAGAAAATTCTTCTTAAAACTTTTTCAGTTACAAAAATAAATGAATTGATTTGAAAACAATGTGCAGTGCTGTATATAGTTTGGTCACTTTTTAACCCGTCATTAAAACCTTCATACGGAGCAACTTCTTAAGCAATTTTGCTGGGCAACTTTTTTGAGTAATGTTGCTTGGGCACTTTGCCATTGAGAAGGAAGAACAAATTTCATGGATACTTTAGATCAGTCGTGAGCCCTATCTCACAATGTTTGGGTCCCCTATACCCCCTCTACACCATGGTTTCGCAACCTTACAATTGTAACTGAGAGGGGGTCATTTGTGGATGGTCAAAACTGACCAAACCACCTTCCACCTTCCCCACTTGGCTCCAGGGGGTTACTGTAGGTTTGGATGCATTAAAAGTAGGATGACTTTAAAAGTAGTCTGCTGCCCAACAGACAAGCGATATATTTATTCTTGATTAAAAAAAAAATCATTTTTATTGTAAATGTAAGCTTTAGAACTACTTGCATTTATGTACAATTATTCTAAAAATAATTTTAATATCATAGGCCTGAGTAAACTGTACCATTATAGAATTGTGACTGTACATGTAGTAATTTAGGACGTGAAATTACATACTGTACATAAAAATGCCAATAAATTTGAAAGCATAACAACTGAATGTCTATGAAACATCAGTTTATGAAACTTTTTTTTTCAAGATATTTAAAATGTTTACTGCATGGTTAAAAATTATGAGAGGGGGAAAAGTATAAGTCAGGTAGGATTTAGGTCGCATTTTATTAATAGGGCCTACATTCAGTAGCCTACCGGGGAATAAAGCAAAATGTTTACAAAATTATAAACATTATAAAATGATTTATAATGTTTCAGGGGAGTGACGAACCCAGCTTATTTTCTCTATAAAATATATGTGCTCATCACGCATTGTTTTCTTGTTTTCCTTGAGTCGTCGTGCTTGGGCCCATCATCACTGCTCTCAGTGGTGAGATAAAACGATAAACCCTGGGTGTCCTGCAG
>NW_026128159.1:0-12252 GCF_022985175.1 Labeo rohita
AAACCATACAAGCACGAACACAACCTATATTCACAACACCACATCAGCACACGAATCACTCACTGTTCTTGATTTAATAACATTTAAACTATATGAAAGAATGTAAATTCATATAGTGTGAAGTCTTTACATTTTATTAGGCTACTTAATTCAATTTCTCTAATATTTCTTACCTCAACAGACAGAAAACTTAAAGCGCTGCTTCATTTGTATCGTTGTGTTTACTCAATCATTTGTTTCAACCTATTTGTCTTTGTTTTAACTAGATTTGGCTCTTGCATCAAAATCGGAATCGTTAATGTTAAGAAATTACGCTGTCATCTAAAATTTGTGTTGTAACAAAAATACAAGGTTACATAAGTCAACATCAACGAAAGGGGCGGAGAATGATGAAGCTGGAAAACAACTGGATAAAAAATAGTTAAATCAGCATGCGGGGTCCAATATTTGCAATGTCTGACTCCTCCCCGGATCAGGATACTTACTAAAGAACACAGAATAAACATCGCTGGATGAAGTGGATAGCCTGTTTACCCTAAACAACTTAATTAAAAGGCGACTTTTTAAGAGGTAACTTTGAGAAACTTTAATTTACTGCTGTGCTGTATCGTGTGAAGTGTTTTTGAATCCGCCCATGCTGTTTTTGATTTGTTTCTTATGTGAATCTATGTTAGATAGATGTATTTGACCACTGTGTTGCTTTTAGCTGTTTTCTTGTTTTAAAACGTTGAGATTCTTCCAGTCTGTTTAGATGAAGAATCTCAAGTCTTAGAGGTGAGTAGGCTAATTGTGATCTCAGACCCAACTTAGACCCTTTGATGAATTCCAGCTGTCTTTGATATGCCAAATTAATATCTTTGGAATAGAAATGTTTGTTTACAGATCTGGTCTGGATTGCCCTCTATTTTATGTTTTAACTTTTTATTGTGCTCTTGGTTAGAATGTCATAACAGTGCAGTAAAATCCACTTAAAAGTACTTGTCCTGAAAGTAACTTTAAAATGTTTCTTCAGTGTGTTTGAGGGAGCAGATGAGAAACTTGTGCTGTGCTCTGAGTTGATGAAATAGTGTGTGTCAGTCAAAAGGAGAACATGAAGAGCTGTCTGATGCTGATGTTTCTGTGTTATATGGTAAAACTCATCACCTCTGGTAGGTACATAATCAGGATCGGTAGTTAATCTATCCTTTAAAATGAGCTGAAATAATTTGCATGCAGTTTTACACTTTACTACATACTGTGTGTGGTATGTTCACTGATTGTCTCCTCTCTTTCATGTGTAGACAGTGTGAGTGTGAGGTTGGTGAATGGCAATCATCCCTGTGCTGGTCGAGTGGAGGTTTTTAATGATGGTCAGTGGGGAACAGTGTGTCATTATTGGTGGGATATTGCTGATGCTGCAGTGGTGTGTAGAGAGCTGGACGGTGGGATGGCTATAAAGGCAGCATATGAGGCTCACTTTGGACAAGGATCAGGACCAATTTTAATGGGTTATGTACTATGTAGTGGATCAGAGACTGCACTGAAAGACTGCAGTTCAGACAGCAAGTATACACAGTACTGTAATCATAATGAAGATGCTGGTGTCGTCTGTTCAGGTAAACTGCTCCAAACTTCAGCTATTTTATCACTCTCTTTCATAATTCACACTCAAACAATAAAATACATTTCTGTATGCTGGTGTGGATAAAACTGCATCAATATTAATTTTATGAAACAGGCAATCTGTTTAATTATTTTGATCATAATATTCATCCTCATTCCTAATTTTAATACAATAAACTATGAAGAGAATCAACATTAAATGTCATGTTTTTTTTTAATTCTCAGTCTGATTTCATCTGATTTATGTTAATGAAGATTGTAGAATTACAGATAAAAGTAGTACAGATTACTGAAATTGAATGAATGAAATGCAAAATGTCAGTTTTCTCTAGTGTTTCAGGTGAGTAGAGATGTTTAATTAATAATATGTCCTTATATTTCAACAACTCAGAAAAAGGACTTTGACTTGTAGACGGTTTTCACCTGTGCTCTGGTAGAGTTGAGGTGATTTATGGGAACACATGGGGTTCAGTGTGTGACGCTGCCTTTGACCAGCAGGATGCAGAGGTTGTGTTTAGAGAGCTGGACTGTGGGGCTCCTGTACAGGTGCTGGGAGCAGCTGATTTTGGCAAAGGGAAAGGCCGTGTTTGGTCAGAGAAGATTCAGTGCAGAGGAAATGAATCTCAGATACATGTCTGTCCACGATCGTCTTTACAGATGCACAGCTGTTCCCATAACAGTGATGTGGGAGTGATCTGTTCTGGTTGAGTATAAACATTTGGCAGCTCTTTAGATGATTTGCATGCATAATATACTGTTGCTGTATTGCTCAGTTATCTTAACTCCATTTTAATATTGTTTAAATAAGATGTCACTTGTTTGTCCAAGTTACACAGATCTCAGACTGGTAAATGGTTCAGACTCTTGTTCTGGAAGAGTGGAGCTTCAGTATCTTGGTGAATGGGGCACAGTGTGTGATGCATGCTGGGATATGAGAGCTGCCAGTGTCCTCTGTAGACAGCTGAAATGTGGGATTGCTGTGTCTGTTGTGGGATCAGACTGGTTTGGAGAGGGAAGTGGTCAAATCTGGGCTGATGTGTTTGATTGTGACGGGAATGAAACAAAACTCTCAGAATGTTCCATCTCTTCATGGAGTCGAGCTGAATGTTCTCATAGACAAGATGTTGGAGTCTTTTGCTCTGGGGTCCGTTCTTCGTACCTCCCTAACTAAGTTAGCTGGATTTGATTGTTGACGATTTCGCGTGATCTTGGATCGTTTGGTTCTTCGAAGCTCATCCGGGACTTGCTGTCATAGCAACAGATCCGTAAGCGTAAACCTGCTCGGGAGCAGGCTTACTTTATGTAAACAGGATTAGATCGCGGCCACTCAGTTATGTCCGCTTCATTTATACGAAAGCAACAGCGATATTTGCCGAATTAATTTTGTACTATTATATTACAAGTCAAAGATGACCGCGCATATATGTGATGCAGGGTATTTTATTAAAAAAAATGCAGTCTGTCGTTTGAAAAGTGCATATGTCACTTAAACATAGTTCGTGTAGTTTGTGTAACACTGTTTTTCCATAAATAAATATTATCAATGTAACTAAAGATAATGCAGTATTTGATTCTCTTATTGATTTCATACAGATAGGTCATTTTCTAAAAAAAAAAGGGAAATGTACTATTAATCATTATATTTCATATATTTGATTATTTCAGATGTAATTTATAGAGTAGTAATAGTATTACTTCGTGTAATCAAGATGAGAGACCACGGCTATAAAAGCGAAGGTGGATTTGGGAAGTCTGTCGCAGCCATGTCCTGTCCGTTTGTACGCGAGCAACCCATTGCGGAAGGTGCAAGGTTGATAAGGAGAGTTTTCAGAATTCAACGTATATTGCGGGATAGACAGGATCCTTTAGCGCAGCGCGACAGTGTGCTCATAGAGAGATCGTTTTTCCCGTGAGGGTATTATTTAGTTAACCAACTTGTTGGATCCCTATGTTAAGAGTTCCACTCGCCGTAGTCGGGCATTAACAACTGCACAAACTGTAGAATATTCTTATATTTCACTTTTACTTGTTCCCATGTTCTAGTGGGTCCTGTTGTGGCTCTAATGTGAAAGAGGATATAATATAATATAATATACTATAATATAATATAATATAATTACAATTACGAGTTTAATTTGTCAGCAACTTTCTGCCAGTCCTCTCTCCTAGCTTTTGCAGCCTTTGCAGTGTTCCCTTGTGTTTTAATTAAACTCTGAAACTCCTGAAATCCCTCAATCAAGAGTTCTTGCTCTGCTGCAGAAAAATACTGAGCGCGCTCTTTCGACATTTTCACCGACCAATCAAAGAGTTGCCGATCAATGTTTCTACTATCGATACGTAGCCCCTTTTAAGCCACCCAGTGATCTCAAATTACTTCATCCAGCTATACTAATCATCAACAACAGGTGCGTTCGGAGAACCGGAATAGCGAGCTCATAGTTAGCGCGATGATTTGATCTTGGATGTGTCATTTGATCCTGGATGTAGTAAGCGAGGTACGAAGAACGGACCCCTGGTGAGCACATTCACACAACAATGAAGTCATGGGTTTCAGAATAAAACTACACATTTAACCCTCTGGGGTCTGAGGGTGTTTTGGGGCCCTGGAGAAGTTTTGACATGCCCTGACATTTGTGCTTTTTTCAGTATCTTAAAAACATATTCATGGCTAAAGTCTGGTTACACTGTAATCAGCACAAACTAGGCTACAATAATATGTAAGCAACATGAATGTACATGTTTGTGTTTTTGAGAAAACAACATTTATGCGTGGTTAGTGAAAAACTAAAAATTTTAAGTCACTGAAATAAGGCCATGAAACACATTCAGAACATTAGTTCACAAGACTTTTGAGAACTGGATGTGGTAGGCTAGAGTTTTTTCAACAAAATGATGTGAAAATCATCTCGTTCACTTGTTCAGAGAAAACAGTATATTGATGTAAATTTTATAAGACATGTTTTGTGATCGAAAGGGAATATGCGAAGGAGTGGCAATGACCCATGAATATTTAACAATTCACACCTGAGAGACAAAGAGCCCTCCCTAATGGCCCATCAATGACACTGTGACTGTCAGTTAAGAAACAATGAGAGAATCAGAGAATGGAGTTTTAGATTGTATTTTATTTACAACACAGTATCATCAAAATATACATAATGAAGGTCAAATACACACAATTGAACACCCTGATCTAACCACAGAGATGTGAACAGACTTTGTGTAGTTTCTGAAAACTGTTTTCTGAATTCTGTTCAACAAGTGAAAAGAGTAAATCATACCTGATATCTCTAAACTCATCATAAGTAGTCAAGGAACTTTTTTACACTAGAATATGTGTAGTTGAACATCTGATGTTACTACAGCGCTCTCAGTTTGACAGACAGCAGGATTCATCTGTTGTGCAGGTATCAGCTCACTAAAAAACAAACAACATAAGAAAAACATCTGTGAGCATGTTAATATCAGGAGCATATATATATATATATATATAAATCACTTGCTCAGGTAAACTGATTTACGGTGGTTTGAAATTGTAATGTTTTGTTTGTTTAAATATGATTTGTCTTTTACTTACTTTTTTTCCATTCAGTGGTAAATTGAATTTTAACATGTTTTAATCTCAGAGGATCAAAAACGTGAGTCTCCTCAGAGTCTTCTGACATGTTCTACCTCACCATCTCAGAGACAGTGTACAAGTATGTTTATTATCAGTTTATTATTATCACAACTTTAAACTTTGTTGTGAGTGTTTTGCTGAAGCTGCTCAGTGCTGGATGATGTGTGTTTTAGATCATGACTCTCTCTGTCCCCCCAGTGCTTGTGATTGTACTGGTAGTTGTGCTCTTACTGCTGTTAGTGCCACTGCTTATACTGATTCAGCAGAACAGAGTGATGAGGAGAGGTAGGAGAGATCCAGAGACTGTCATATTGTGTCTTATTCAGTGTGTGATCAGTCATGTGTTGTGAACTGACAGCAGGTTTGTCTGTCTACACTCACAGCTCTCTCTGACTGGTATACAGGACTACAAAGGACACAGACAGAAGCTGTTTATCATGACATTCATCACAGACAACATTATGGAGATAAAATAATGCCATAAAGATTTGCATGTGAAGAGTACGTGTTGTGCAAGTGTACATAAGACTGTAAGCGTAAATTAAATTTGCATGCGCAAGAGAAGCTTTGTAAAAGGGTAAATCGCGTTTCAAGCGTAAGAAAAAAAGATTTGCAGCATTTTACTGTTACTCGTAAGTGTAATTCATGTGTTGTGAAACTGCAGCTTTATGCTTTCGCAAAATAAATACGATCTGCATTCTTCCGACTTCCATTTCTCCGCGCTTACACTTTTGGCACGTTCTTTTCGCTAAAATACGGTCAAAAGCACTGCAAGTCTGTGAAGTGATTTGCACACGAAAACAACAGTTTGCAAAACAGATTGACTGCGTAGGACCAATATGTATGTGAATAAACAGACTGTTGCAAATGTCTAAATGACTTGTGTATGTAGGACACAAAGTTGCCGAAATAATCCGATACGTACAGCTCCATCTTTCTTCTTTCTGCGCTTACACTTTTGGCACGATTCTCTCACTCACTGAGTTTTGCAAGCGTGAGGGGGAGGGCGGGGCCACCACTTTCTGTAGCCAATCAAATCAGACTCTCGCGGACTCCATTTACTCTTATCTGATTGGTTCAATAAACACATCACACGCCAAAACATTTATCTTCATTTAGTTTTCGCTGTCGCTCGCTTCCAGTGGAATGGTACTTTTAATGTAGACATACATTAAAAATAAAATAAAATAAAAACACGATATAAGTTGTGTACCAGGCTGTGTGTTCATTCTGAAATTCGAGCTGTGTCGTCATCGTCCTCAACAGGCAATATATGATAGTTTACTGTAATATTGTAATTTTGATGATACCTAATACTAAAACTGCCACGGGGTATATTTTACCCGTGGCTGTTTTTTAAATGTAGCCTACATAACAGACTTTGAATAAAGCATTAAAGTCTCCCAGTCACTGACTTTTACTAAAATGGTGTAATTTACAATCCTCTAAAAATGGTTTAGAAAAGAAAAAGATCAAAAACGTGGCATTTATATTGTGCCTATATTTTCGTGCTGTCATTATCTTGCTACTTATGTATTAATTGTAACTAGATTGCTAGGCAGCGTCTTTTACTCACTGAATTAGCAGTTGAGATTCAAAAATAAAGTCAAAATTAGTACAAGAAGGTGATTTATGGATGCTGAAGAGCATAGAAGCACTAAATGCCATTAGTCAGCATCTGACGGCTCATCTGACTGTGATCTCATATTTAGATGTTTCTTTATGAAAACAGTGGCATAATACACTGAAATAAAATGTTCTTTAGGCCTATAAAAACGTAAGTCGTGCTTGGGTAGAATTTACCCGCTGGAGGTTTTTAGGTATACAGCGACCCCTGGCGGTGCTAGTGTTAAACATGGCCTAGTATCTGTACTAGCAGCATAATTTGTCATTTATAATAACATGCATAATTTCACCTGTCTACTGATCAGGGACGACTCAAATTTTTTAACTAAAATTTGTTTCAATATTGTGAATATAACATATTTTTTTCACTTTAACATGTTATAATTTAAGGGGATTTTACAATTGTTTTTACAATTGAGTGTTAAATACAATAAACAGAGACATGGTCTGGAAAATCGTCAAATTCAGATTTATGTAGCTTTATTGTTATAGTAAAAAGGTTTTATCAAAAGTATAGCACTCTGATACTATTGTTGAGCATTGTCACGTAATGTTTAACATCAGCTATATATTAGGCTATATTATATGATATATGCATTTCAATGTAAAGCCAAACCAATCCAATAATGTTAACACCAGCTAACAATTCAGGATGAACACATAGTCTAGTCTAATGGTACACAACTTATAAAGTATCATGTTTTAATTAAGTTGTTGTTTATTTATTTATTTTAATGTACATGTACATTAAAAGTACCATTCCACTGGAAGCGAGCGACAGCGAAAACTAAATGAAGATAAATGTTTTGGCGTGTGATGTGTTTATTGAACCAATCAGATAAGAGTAAATGGAGTCCGCGAGAGTCTGATTTGATTGGCTACAGAAAGTGGTGGCCCCGCCCTCCCCCTCACGCTTGCAAAACTCAGTGAGTGAGAGAAACATGCCAAAAGTGTAAGCGCAGAAAGAAGAAAGATGGAGCTGTACGTATCGGATTATTTCGGCAACTTTGTGTCCTACATACACAACAAGTCATTTAGACATTTGCAACAGTCTGTTTTTTCACATACATACTGGTCCTACGCAGTCAATCTGTTTTGCAAACTGTTGTTTTCGTGTGCAAATCACTGTTCACAGACTTGCAGTGCTTTTGACCGTATTTTAGCGAAAAGAACGTGCCAAAAGTGTAAGCGCGGAGAAATGGAAGTCGGAAGAATGCAGATCGTATTTATTTTGCGAAAGCATAAAGCTGCAGTTTCACAACACATGACTTACACTTACGAGTAACAGTAAAATGCTGCAAATCTGTTTTTCCTTACGCTTGAAACGCGATTTACACTTTTACAAAGCTTCTCTTGGGCATGCAAATTTAATTTATGCTTACAGTCTTATGTACACTTGCACAACACGTACTCTTCACATGCAAATCTTTATGGCATTATTTTATCTCCATACAACATCACTCGGAGGGGTGAGGCATCATGTGAGAATGTTAAAAGCTTTAACTATGTTACAATTTATGTGTTTAGAAATGATAAAACACCAGAGAAAAAGAAAGCCGTCAACAGCGAAGTAAAAAATAATAATAATAATAAGGGTTACAAAAAAGTTTAACTTTTAACTTGACATGGCATAGGGAAAAAAATAGATTGATTGTGATCCATTTTAACATATTACTTAATTAAAAGCGTAAACTTCCTATAAAAGTACAAACTCAAAACTGAACCTATTTTCTCTTAAAAATTCCCATTGTTACTGGCATGCAATGAATCCTGGGATAGTCTGGATCCATTTGTATCCTTCGTGACACTTGAAGGAGCCTTTGAATTTGGACAGCCTTCATCCTGCTGCTGTGACGCATTCAGTATTTGTGTGATTTAAGGTCAAACTCAATGTCATTTAAATTCTGTTGCTTGATAAATGTAAAGAAATATTTAGAAATGTGATGACATCATACAGAGAATGCTCTGTCAGAGCTTTTGGGAACATTCCTGTCATTTCTACACAAAAATAATAGCAAACATTTCACAGAACACAGTTGTTTAAACAAAAAAGAGTGACTCAATATATGAAGAGTTCAGATGCAAAACCAGCTAAAAGCCATTTCGGTCAAAAATGAGATAATGATACTGAGTGAATGCTCGGAGCACATATTATATGTCCATCAAATACTTTTTCCTCAAACTCGCAAAAATACCAGCCTCAGCCCAATCAGAAGTACCACTACTTACATAGAAACCTATACATCTGAGCCTGATAAAAATGCATTTTTTAAAGAAAGACATCAGATGGATTTAGCTGCTTTTGCATCTGAACTCTTCATATATTGAATAAGCATTTCTGTCATGAATTCTCATGCCTCTATCAGTTTAATATTCATAGTATGAAGATGTGTATGAAGATGTGAAGAACAGCAATGAAGATGGGGAAAAAATTAGGTAGGTTACTGTCACCTTATACTTTACAGCTACTCATAATTTTTATTCATTCAAACTAAATCTAGAAAAAATATATGAATGAAAACGTGAATTATTATTATTATTATTATTATTTTAAACAGTCTATGATGATGTGGTGCAGGTGTCAACTAAAGAGGGAGGGGCCATATGACTCAATGACCACACCCACTATATCTTTGTTCACAAAGTCACGTTACAGTTACAGGAGCTACTGGAAGTTTGTTATATTGCTACTAATGCATCAGTGCCTTTTTTATGAAAAATTGCATGCTTTGCAAAAAAATTGGTAACAACAATTTGCATTTTGGTATTCAGATTATTATTCTTATACTGATATTGTTGCTTTTTACCTAATAAATAAATAAACAAATTAAATTTTTCATTCAATCTTTTTGTCATTTTTAAAGAGCAGTTGGTTAAAAGCAATCTTTTTAAAATCTTTGTAGACAGCATTTTGACAGCATTATGTACCTAAATATAATGACAAATAAATCTAAATAAATAAATGCATAACATAGGTGTAAAGTATAACAGAGCCCAACAAATTTATTTACAATAAAAATAACAAGAAAAATAGATTGCACACATTGTGTAAAATGTTTGATTAAAAAACCAAACACAATTCCCAGCTGCACAGTTTACTGTGTGATTGTGCACTTTAACTTAAATGACTTTAAATCGTTTTAGTGTCATTTTGTGGCTGATTATTTGAATTTAGTTTAAATATTTGAGATCGCAGGTTGAGATTGGGCTGATCCTTCTTGGTTTGTCTTTTCCATTTTGTTATTATTATTTCTTCAGAGCCTCCACCTGCTGAGCTGAGGGTCTTTATTATAATGACATTACATAGGGATATATTAAGAAACAAGAAATTGTTTCATACGCATATTTGTTTCACTGTGTTAAGGACATCTCATGAACTTCCATTGTCTTTATGACAGGAGAAAAATACCCCTACCACTAACAATAACCCCTCACAGAAACTACTCACTTGTTTGTGTTCAACAGGTTTCACTATATATAAAAAATAAAGTTAAATAAGAAGTTGTGATTATTATTTATTTATTATTATTTTCCCCTTTAATGACCACATTTGATTTAATGTCAGACATTTTAATAAACACTTAGTCTGACTGTAGTGTGTATTTACATTATTCAGTCACTCTGTGCATTAAAATATATCTGTGCAGCAGATAGAGTAAAATTAGTATGCTGTGAAATGAGCTTGACATGAAATAAATGAGAAATGTAGCCATTATGTAGCTGTTAAAAAGAAATGAACAATTTGCATCCAGAAAAATGTGTAACAGTGTGAGGCTCCCTCATGTGGTGACACAAGAACAAGACTCTTGTCTGCTCCTCTTTACAATAAGAAGTGTTTTGCTGCCATCTACTGGATGAATTATGCAAACACATACCCACACATAGCTGCAGATGTCTTTATATGATGCCAAAGCCTCGTCTTTAAAATATAAACCAATGTTTATTTACAAACTTGTCTTAATTCAGTTTATTTTATTATGTATTTACATACTGTTTATGCATATATAGTATTACAAAAAGTTATCATTTTTAATAAAAAGTTTTTTTTTTTTTTCTTTTTAAATAATTTACTTATTTATTCCCAATTTCAATTTAATTTTTTTTTTTTGTCATCAGTGCTTGTATTTGCTGTGTTCATGTTCAGGCTTTGATGCTGAATATAAGCTGCAGTGTTTCTGTATCAATCTGCTTTAAGTTTAGTGTGACTTTATCTCCACACTGACTTATGACTGACACGAGTCTGTCCTCAGTGAAGTGTCTCTTCACGCTGGAGGAGGAGTCCCGCTCATCAGCGCTGACACTTTATTGATATATATGGAGAAAATAAAAATGCTGCTTTCTGATTTGTCACTGATTGTGTTTGATGATTTCCTCTGTTGTGTCTAATAAGGTAACAGTGAGTGTCATTGGCAGCTGTGAGTCTCTCTCTCTCTCTTTAGGGGGCTGACAGGAGCCAGTTTCTTCAGTGTGTTTGAGAGAGAAGAGGAGAAACTTGTGTTGTGCTCTGAATTGATGAAATAGTGTATGTCGAGCTGAAGGAGAAGATGGACAGCTGTCTGATGATGATGATTCTGTGTTATATGGTAAAACTAATCACCTCTGGTAGGTACATAATCAGGGTCAGTAGTTAATCTATTCTTTTTAAATGAGCTAAAATAATTTGCATGAAATTTTACACTTTACTACAAAGTATGTTTGGTATGTTCACTAATTGTTTCCCTCATGTGTAGACAGTGTGAATGTGAGGTTGGTGAATGGCAATAATCACTGTGCTGGTCGAGTGGAGGTTCATCAAAATGGTCAGTGGGGAACAGTGTGTGATCGGTACTGGGATATTGAGGATGCTGCGGTGGTGTGTAGAGAGCTGGACTGTGGGACTGCTGTAACAGCGACAAAAAATGCTCTCTTTGGACAAGGATCAGGACCAATTTCAATGGCTCTTGTAGGATGTAGTGGATCGGAGACTGCACTGAAAGACTGCAGTTCAACCAGCCAATATATAAAGTACTGTGGTCATCATCAAGATGCTGGTGTCGTCTGTTCAGGTAAGCTGCTCCAAACCTCATCCTGTCATTTCATCACTCTCTTTCATAATTTTTACTCAAGCAAAAAAAAATACTTCCATATGCTGGTGTGCACAAACTGCATCAATGTAAATCTTATTAAACCGACAGTTTGTTTAACAGACAGAGTGTTTAATTGTTTTATTCATAATATATTAATCCTCATTTCTTATTTTCTTGTAATAAACTGTGATGGACTGTGATATCACAAATAAATATAATGTATTTTATATTATTCAGACAGTCTGACTTGACATTCGTATTTATTTTAATGAAGATTATAAAATTCTGGACGGAAAACATAATTACAGATAAAATTACTGTGGATTATTTGAAATAATG
>NW_026128160.1:0-12233 GCF_022985175.1 Labeo rohita
CTGCTTGCAGAGTTGCTTCCAAGTGAATAAGATCTTCCTGATGATTCTGTTCTAACCATGGATGAAAACCTTTCCATGCTAATCTCAGGAAAGCCTCATAGAGCAGCTTGTGGAGCCTTACTGCTCGATTATACCTGTGACCATCAATAACCCCGGAGATTGAGCCATCAGCTCCTGCTTCTACACAAAGGTCTCTTAGACCAGCATCTGCAAACCATTTTCCAGTTGACCTCCTGGTGTTTCCAGGTAATTTCTGCAGCTTTGGCATATAATGCCTGGTCAAAAACAACAACAGTGTTGTTGAGCTGCAGAGACTTCATGATGCTTATAGACTGGTGAAGTACCTCATGTACTGTTGATAACTGTGTAGCAGGAGCATTGATTGTGGGCAAATAGCCTATAATATCTTCTTGTACACTTGTATCGTTGTGGGAGAGGATGTTGATGCAGACATCTTTGTTGGAAAGACGTGCCATTAGCCACATGTTGTTTCTGTCTGCTACATCCTGTAGAAAGGAGGCATGATCAGCGTCAACCATCTGTATAACAGGAGGATTGGCACGCTCTCCTGCATTGTAAACGGGAAGTAGCATCTCTACTGCTTCAGTGCTTCTCTTCATGGTTTTGGGGATGCAAGGCAAAGCTCTGGTCTCAGCAGGATGATCAGCAATAGGCTTTGTTTGCACAGCAGTTCCATTCACTGTATGTGATGTCCCTTCACCACTGATTATCTCCTCTAGTCTGTCTATATTGTTCCACGCCAATGTTGTGAACAGACCAGGCTTGATGTTTTGTGGTAGTGGGATGGCATCTGCACTTGCTACTTGCTTCTGAAGGTAAAGGGCTGTGTCAATTTCTACCTGAGAATATGAAACACCATGCCCAAGTCAATTCAGTATCTTTATCAGTTCCACATTTCCAGTGAGTGACTTGACAGCAAAGGGCAACACAACATGTTTTGTAGGCTTGACTTTGCTGCAAGTAACAGCATAAACTAGGTTTTGGCTGAATGAAGCTGTGAGCCTTTGCACCCTCTGGGATGGGTTATTACCTACTTTGGATGAACCTGTTAGGAGTGTTTGAAGAAACTCCTCTAGAGATGTAGGAGTGCTGTTCATCATCTCAAGATCTGATGCATGTGGTGGCCATGCTTGAGTAATATCTGGTTCCGAATATCATCTCTGATCTTCAGTGCCACTTGCGATATGATGTCTTCGCTAATGCTTGATTTGTGCTCCTTCAGTTCATCCATTGTCAAATTGTCAGGGTATACCAACAGCTTTTCTTTTGTCATTTGGTATGATGTGTAAAGATTCACCAAATTCAGCTTTAACCTTGCGATGTAGGTGTTTCTTTGTAGAAGGTGCCACTTGTGTTACACCACATTCAGCCATTTCTGTCACCAGTTTAGTGGTCAGGTCTGTGAATGGTACCACTGTTGGATGTTCAGTCAGTCTTTCCCTAATGTATGCAAAAACTTTATAGAGTGCCATTCTTTCTGCTACTTCATAATAACATTCTGCTTGGTCCAAGTTAATTTCACCTTTGTCTATGTCTGTATTTGGATCCTTTGTGCACACCCTGGATCTGTGATAACGACCTTCGGCTGCTACTAGTTCACGGCTGACTATGGCTAGCATTCTGTTGTCACCTTTCCTGACAGCCGCTCTCCTGATTGTATCATCAGTTCTCAACTCTCTGCATTTTGTCAGGCTCTCTTTTGTTCTTTGACCTTTCAAATACTTGCTACATTTGTCACAAAATATACATTTGGCCTCATACACCATTGGACCTTGTCTAGTGGATTTTCTTAAGTCTTCTGAGAGAGATCTTTCTGCAGAACTTTCTTTTGCAAGGATGCTGTCAAGCAGTTTCTTCGTAGTGAAGATGCTACGACATCTCCTGTAATACAATACTGATGGTATGCTACCTTCAGGTAGGTCTTTAGCAAGATCAGGGATAGGGCTGTAGCCTCTTATTTTAGCTGCTCTGAGTAGTGTGTTCCATGAATCTATATTCATGGGTGCCACAAGGTTAGAGTCATCATTAGAACTGTGTATTAAACACTCTGGCTGTGTAACACTTGCACTTTGTTCTGCCATACTTCTCTATTCTGTGATGTACATTGGTCTGAAAAAAACAGAAATAACAAGGAACATTTAAATATGTGGTACTAAAAATAGCATCAGGACTAGCTGTTTCCAATGAACCTATGTGCTAGTCTGTGCAACAAAGTATTGTGAGGTAATCTGGTTTTGAAATCGCATGAAACTTCAGCCGCCTTGCACTACTTCCATCTCCGCAACTCCACACACTCATCAACCTTTTTTTAATTACTCACAAAGTTGTTATTGTATAAAACAGGTACCAAATTAAAGAGTGGACCTTCTTTTTCACAGTGACGCTAGTACCTTGCTTGTAGAACAAAGAGTAATCTTGATTTAAAAATGCATCAAATTAGTTGCAATCATAGGTCATTTCTTCACTCATTTCACATAGCAGAGTCTGTATGGTGAAGTAATCTGGTTTTATTTTTTAATTTTAACTAGCAACAGTCGTTGTTGTTGCATAATATACTATTTCATTAACAGTTCATACATATTTTTTTTCAAATTGCTTGGCCATGGATTGTCCACCATCATGGTTCTGATATCACCAGATTACAGACAGTCTTGTCTATCCATATCTGAAAAGATATCCCCCCTAACATCAATATCTTTTGAGATAGATACACAAATATAAAAATTTAATAGATGCAAAAAATAGTTTTCTTTAATATGAAGGCTAATATAAAGCGTATACAACAAATATTATGTCAAATTATGGCAGATCTGGATAGCCCTGATTAACATATAGCATGTATGGCTACCTCTTACAGTAGACTTCATACAAACCTGCTGTGCAGATTAGAGGTTGACCGATATTGGATTTTACCGATGCCGATAACTAGGTTGGACCACACTGACCGATACCGATTAATTGACCGATAGTTTTTAAAATGGATACTGAATGGACAGTCAACAGTCAAGCTGAATATGGCCATCTTTAAATATCTACACAAAGGCCACAGTACTGAAATGACATACGTATGGATATTGTGTACTTGCACAATTTAACTGCTTCTATTCTAGAACATTTGTGGTTATCTAATCTAAATATTAAAATATTTAGTCACACAATGAGTAAAAGTGCAGCACCACGTCTATTAGAACTTGCAGTTCTTATAGACGGTATCACACACACTGGACACGTCGCAATCGATTCAGGTGGCGGTCTACAAGAGTTTATTTGATCACCAAATGGGCAAAAGTATATTGCTGTCTTTTCTCCACTCATGCAGCATCTAGTCAACAAATTCATCACATAGTAATGATGAAAACATGCACTACAGTATACTGTACACACTGTTTCGTTGTCTGTTTTAAATCCGCCTTTGAAGTGTCCCGCTCTGTGCAGCACACAGTGTCATGTGTCTAAACAAACTGCACGTGCTGTCAGTGATTTTCGCCACTAGAGGCAGCTCTCGTGCTGTGTAACAAAGACTATAGGGACTTTGCTGTATAATGAGGGATTTCTGAGCCGCTCCAGCAACGGGCCCGACCCGGGAAAAACTATCGGCATGGATTTTTGGTGCCGATTAATCAGCAAAACCGATACATCGGTCAACCTCTAGTGCGGATACTGTAGGACGATAATGGCAGAAATAATGTTTTTCTTAATTTCTCGAAATATTAGTAAAGCTACTCATTTGAAATGGTTATCATGTTTCAAAGTACTTATGTGGACTCTACAAACAAACTGGTACCAAAGAAATTTTGCCACCTTAGGTGGTACCAAATTCTAGCTAGTTAAGTGTCTATTTTGTGCACAGCTCGAACAATCTACTACAGGTAACGCCGTCAGCTTTGTGGACAATTTTCATTTATAATCGATACTAATGTCATATTATCAAAATCTTTAGTCTATATGCTGTAAACAACAAGCTCAACATGCATGAGAACCGCATGGCGGAACGAGTACATAGCACGAACTTCATTATTTGTAGTATCAGCTTTAAAATTTTGCCGAATCCGTAACGAAATTCAAACAAAACAAAAAAAATAATAATTTTTGGCATTCAAATGTAGCATGAGTGATGGCTTTAGTGCAACACTTCAAGAGGCACATAAAACTAGGACTGGGCATCGATTCCTAACCATTAGGAATCGAGAATCGAGATTCCATCAAGGGGAATCGACTCTTCGTTCAGAGCCGTTCAGTTCAACAAAGTTGATCTATGGGTGCCTCTCAAACGGATGTCAAGAAACATTGCTGAACGTTGATTCATGAAAATAAACTGAATGAAAAGAAAGTTTGAGGATCCAGCCTTCCATTTGAGAAGCCATTAATATCACCTCTTGGTCACTAATAGTGATTAGAAGTCTGATTCGTTTCAACCTAAAAGGTTCTTTCGGATAGATCATTTTAACAAACCAGTTTTAAAGCCTTTCTATCAGCCAGGGATAATTCTGAAAGAAAATGCTGAAAGCACAGATCAGTGACTAAGAGCGCATCTGATTGACAGATAAACCATGAGCTTTTATCATTGTTGTTGTTAGTGTTCTGGTTATTTCATTTCAGTGTACAGTTTAATTTTGTGCAAAGCATACGGTTAAAGTAAACATCATTCAGCTGAACTGTGTACATGTATTTTAAACACTTCATGTCTTGTTCCATTCATTGGCAAAGCAGATAAAATCACAATTTAAAATCAATCAGAGCTACAGAAATGTATCGTAATTTTTATAAATAAAGCTTCATATTATGAGAAGGCTACTTTCTTTGACCTTTATATCCTGCAGTCATGGCAAAATTAGGTTCCTCCAATCTAAAGCATCCCTACTATAAAGAGCAGTGTTTTGCTAAATATATGGGCTGTATTGCATATTCATAATCTGAAACCATATGGGGCCTTGACATTGAAGATTCTTAAAGAAAGGTTTACGAACCAGAATCTATAATTACATTGAGATCTTTAATACTTCTTGAACTTTGAAGGGAAAAAAAATACAATAATTATGGCTTTCAGGTATGTTTTATACTGTTATTTTGATAGAAGGAAACAAGGTAAATTTCTAGTTTTAACTTTAACTTTATTTTCTGTTCCTCTGATGTTCCTCTTTAAAACAGCTGCATGCAAAGTGACCCATGTTTGGTTTTTGATCACTGATAATGTGTACAATGTAATCATTTACTCTTGGAGCCATCTTGACATCTTAATAACATTGTAATTTAACCATGTAGGGCCTTAAAAATGAAGATGCCTAACGTTTAAGACCCAAAATCTAAAAGGACATTAAGATATCTTTACAGATGTGATTACTGCGAATTGCTATTATATAGACAAGTGTGTGCATGCGTGCACATGTTTGTTTGTGTGTGTGTGTGTGTGTGTGTGTGTGTGTGTGTGTGTGTGTGTGTGTGTGTCAGCAGAAAGCTGTTTGGAACTGATGCCAAACCACTACTGGTGTGGCAGCAAAAGAGAGGGTGTGCAGCTTTGTGTTCGGCAGTTTGTCCAAATTAGCAAGAGCCAATTTATTATGGTAAAAGGGCAGAGAAATATTAATTTATGCAGACCTATGCATATGCATGTTTGCATGCCTATTAGAGCCAATATTAAACATTAAAACAACTTTGCTCTCTGCTCACTTCCTGCAAAGGTCCAGGTCTTCCGCTGTTCACAGACATTGCCTACACTGACTTTGTGTTCTGGGGAGTGTGAACATGCAATTCCGGGCCAAGTTTGACACCCATTCCTGAAGCGTTGCAACATGTCTATTCCAAGTCATTCCATATGCTTCTTAGGCAAAATCTGAAATTTTCATTGATGAAGTGCATACCTGGGCACTTTTTTATATGTGGGATTTTTGAGGTTTCATAATCAGAAGGAGACATGTCTGGGATTGGAATGGATATAGGCTAGGTATTAATGATTAATTAAAATACAAGTGCTGCTTCACACATGCGCCATGTCTGCATCTGCTCTAGGTTTGGGTAACTGTAATGTGCATTTGGGGATGCGACGTGTGGCACTCATGTGCCACTCACAAGTATTATCCTTATGATTGTTACATTGATGTGTAATCAACATATTTGGCTAAATTTTGCAGCCATGTACTAGCTAGTGGGCTGAGCTGGTACCCTGTGCATTACTCTGTTATGTGTACATTAGTCTGCATAACTTGTGACAGAAGCTGTGACAAACAGCTGTCCTTTATCTAGAACGAAAGTGCAAAGAGAATTACGCTGGTAAATTAGAAGGCAGCCTATGTAGGGGCGTGGGTGTAGATGGGAATGGTGCACGTTAAGCCGTCCCTGGCTCGGTTGAAAGAGGTGGGCCATAGAGCAAGGTTCAGTTGGGCTCGGATGCAGCTTGTAGTGTGAGTAGTAACTTCTGGTACGTGCAGCATGATATGTGAACACTTCTAAATGGTGAAACCAATAGCTCTGTTAAGCAATAAATTGTGAGAGGGTCGTGTGTCACTGTGTCACAAATTAATTATAGCCTCGTTCTAGGTTTCCATTAACAATGGAATAAATATTGCTAGTTTTCTATCCTGTCAACCTCCTAGTAAAGGAGTGTTTCTGTCTGTCAAATGTCTTTCTGAGAAACAGTTTATGAGCACACAGCACATGAATACTGCTATAATGTTTTTAAATACATATTATAAATGAGATAAAACACTTACCGTCAGCATTTAAAGCAGCTTCTCATCTGTTTCACATTGCAAGTTAAAAAAAAATGTTTCTGAGAAAAATTTAGATAAACACATAAATATCATTAGAAAAGAATATGATGTTATAAAATACATGTTGTAAATTAGATAAAACACATAACTTCGTTTTCCATCCTTGTATGCGTCGCATCGCAAGTCAAAAAAAATGGCACCTGTGAGAAATCTTTCAGCTGGTTTAGGCGGCGCAAATATCTGGATGTAAAAAATAACACTCGCAGTGTTAGTCAGATTTAACTCTCTGTAATTTCTCCAGCCAGAGGGTGCTGTTTACACTTTACTTACCTGAACAACAATGTTAGTAGACCTCTAAAAGTGAAAGTACTGTTTATTTTATTTGTATATTTGTTTCATTGTATTTGTCAGTGTGTTTTACTTTGTTTGTTTGTTCGTTTTCTTACTGTATCTTATCTTATGTATTAGGGATGTCACAATACTCAATATAATATCGAACCATTCGGTACGACATCCACGGTTCAATATGCGCTTGTGAATTGCGGTTTTTTCGGTTTTGCATTTAAATAATTTCCTTGTTTTATTTCTCTCTGAATTAGTTGTATGTGTGCCTGCGATTTGCTGAAATGAGGAAACACTTCCCCCCGCTTATATTTGAAAAAGCAACACATGCAGAACATCTTCCATTCTAATGACATGCAATGATAAGCCTTTCTAAATTTGTTATCCAACAAAAGAGAACATTATAACTTATTTTTACTTCACAGCATCAGATGAGTGTTTGAAATAACTTCCTTTTGTGATCTGATGTGGCTTCTTATCATAGAATGAGGCAGACAATATATTCTATACTGTGTGTCAATTAGCAATGGCTTACAAATATACTTAATCATTATGAAAGTACCAGAGATGGCTTAAAGAACACAGATAAACCATATATGTGACGCTGGACCACAAAACCAGTCATAAGGGTCAGTTTTTCGAAATTGAGATTTATACATCATCTGAAAGCTGAACAATATTTGGCCAAGATACAACTATTTGAATATATGGAATCAAAGGGTGCAAAAACATCTAAATATTGAGAAAATCACCTTTAAAGTTGTCCAAATGAAGTTGTTAATAATGCATATTACTAATCAAAAATTACATCTTGATATTTTTACAGTAGGAATTTTGCAAAATGTCATCTTGGAACATGATCTTTAATTAATTTCCCAATGATTTTTGGCATAAAAGAAAAATCTATAATTTTGACCCATACAATGTATTTTTGGCTATTGCTACAAATATACCCCAGCGACTTAAGACTGGTTTTGTGGTCCATGGTCACATATTATTGCAGATGAGTGTTTATTGTCCTTACATTGCATCATTCAAAACGTTTAACGTTATATCTTGTTTTTATTCAGTCACAGCAATAGCGTTGCCTTTATCCATATTAAAGACTTCCTGGCTGGAACTTCATCAGTGTTATCTCTTTGACACATATGTGGATTTTCTGCACGAGGATGCCCTCTGGCATCCAGTATGAATGAAACCTATCCTATTTTGCATAAAAATCTGAAAAATAATACATCTCTCAAAAGATATATTAAGCAGACATATAATAATCCACGCTTTTTCCAGTGTACAGGAGTATTTTGTTGTTAATTACATGCAAAACAAAACAAAACAAACACGCACACTCATGTGCCAAGCTATCAGAACCGAACCGAACCGAAAACCGTGGTTAAAAACCGAGATACGTATTGAACCGTGGACTAACTGTATTGTTGCATCCCTATTATAAAATACTAAAAATGCTTGCACACTTGTGCATTTACAAATTGATGTTTCATATTCATTTCATTAAATTATATTTATTTTACAGACTATTAAGCAATGTTAATTAAGCTTTAAATTTGTGTCATTTATGTATATGTGTGTGTGTGTGTGTGTATAAATATATGTATTTATAAAACTAGAAGTACCGATAAAAATACCATTAAAGTAACGGACCGTTAAGCAGTATTAATACCGATAAGAGTAGTAATACTGGTAAAATCTTAGTGACACCTGTTCCTAGCAACCACCGAATCAGCACAGTCCTATTATACATCTGTTGGTTGCCCTATTCAAGCTTCCAGAGCCACATACTTCCAGTCTTCCGTCACCTCTCATTCTCAGAGGCACGTGTTATTCCGCTCCATTACAGCTTTGTAAATACAGCTGGTCATATATTATTTTTTATATTTTTATTGCGCTGATTGCAACTTGATTGGCCTTTGTTTACATTTATTACACCTCTAAACGTGTGAACAGGCATGTGCCTGCTTTCTGCATTAAATCACATGAGGGACTGATTACTTGAAAGGAGACTGCTGTTACAGTCGTGTGTATTAAGCAATGCGTCTACACATACATATTCATGAATAACAGCACTAAAATGTAAAGCTGTGCTTGAGCCTCACAGGTTTTCACAGTTGGTTGCTGTGACATTTATCATGTGCCAAACCCTAGCAAAGTTGTTGCATTTTTTTTTTTTTTTTAAGTGCCACTGTGACATATGTTATGAGTTCTTTATGAAGGTCAACTAATGAAAGGCTTTTAAACTGCTTATGGTACTAGTGGGTTATCTGCTGATGTTTCAGGTCCATATCTATAGATTATTCTGAGTTTTAGCCTTTTGAATCCAGTGTGTTGCTTGTGGAGTTTGTTGACGCTTAAGATTTCAGGATGATTATCCACAACTAATTAAACTTTGAGATTTGGCATGAAGCGAATAAAGCTGTTATATACACTCTGCAGCAGAAATTTACTCAGATATTAAAAGAGGTTTGAAAGTCTACTAACCAAAGTTTTTTTTTGTATGCCTTTTAACCATATATAGGCCTGACCTTGACTAAAGCAGCATATACAGCAGCAGTTTGTTTTCTGTCAAGGCTGAGAGTATGCTAATATTGCTTTAGTGCAAAAGTTTCTGTGAAAATCAGTTACTCAGTTAGCTGGATTTTATTGGCGATTTGACAATCCAGGATTGTTAAATTCTTCAAAGCTCAGCCTGGAGTTGCTGTCATAGCAATAGGTCGGTAAGCAAAAACCTGCTCGGGAACAGGCTTATTTCATATAAACAGGATTAGAATGTATCATTTTAAGTAGGGCTGCACGATTATGACAAAAATCATAATTGCAGATTATTACCTTGAAACTGTAATTGCGATTTATTAAGTACGATTATCACAATTTACATTTGAAAGATGTTTTGAATAGCTTTATACCATTGTTTAAAGCACTGCATGCCAAATATAAAATAAGTAAAAATGTAAAAATTAAAACAATAAAAAAAAAAAAAAAAAAAAACTTAAGATAACCTGTAGGAAAAACACCCCCACCCCCACATCTTAAGCAAGCTGAATAATGAAAGTGAATTTTATATATATATATATATATATATATATATATATATATATATATATATATTTTTTTTTTTTTTTTTAATAATTGCGCCTTTAAACGATTACATAATTGTGGCATCTGTAATTGTAATCATGATTATAATTTCGATTAATTGTACAGCCCTAATTTTAAATGAAGGTGATACTAAAAGTCTGTCTTAGTCACTGCTATTTTCTTACTAGAGTTCCTTATTAAACCAGAAAAAAATAATTTAAAATTATTTTAAAAAGAAAAATAAGTTATTTTGAAAATAATAAAAATATTGCATAATCTAAAATGTATACGTGACCAATTTTGCCCACTTAGAGAATTATTTGTGAAGGAATAATTACCTCAGAATTTATTGGAGACATAAGGTGTGTTCGACTTTAACTACGTCTACAGATGGTGGTCAACGAGATTAGCCGAGAGCAGTAGGGGGCTCAGTTGAAAATGGACACGTCAAGTCGGACACTTTCTGCTCTCGTACATATACTATTTAAATACTAATAAAGTGGGGTTATATATGCTTTTATTAGTGTTTTATGATAAATGTGATTGAACATAACATTGTGACTACAGTAAAAAAGCTTTTGCTCTTCTAAAAACAGGTTTGTAAGCACTATTGGTCTTCAGGATGTTAGAATAATCCCGAAATGCACGTGATTGTTGTCATGCGGTGAATCTAGCCAATCGTGAAACAGCTGTGTTGTCATTAGAGCTCCTGCAGCCGCTCTGGAGAAACTGTGGTGACTGAGTCTGCCAGCTGCTCTCGAATCACTCTTGCGGTACTTTGATGCCACTTGTGACGGTCACGTGCCGTCTGCGCCGTCTCAAGTCGGACTAAATTTCTAACCGGCATGCACTGCTTCAAGTCAGAATTTGATCAAGCTGCGCAGTGCTGCGTTAAGTTGAACACACTTATACACATTACGTACAGTTTGTCTGAGCTGTGCTTTCATTTAGAGATTTTATGTGGGTGGCTTTGATGCATAGCAAGAGATGCAGACATTTCTCAAATCTCAAAATGCTTTTATGATGCACAATTAATTGAAACATAGTTATGTTTTAAGATGGACAATATGGGTTAATAAACTTTAATTAATGCTGTCACATATAACAAATCTGCTTCAAAATGAAATGAATTGCTAATTACAGTACTCTTGACTCTGAAAAATGCGAAGCCTGTACAAATACTAGAAATGGTAAAAAAATAATTGGGAATAATTTAAAAAAAAAAAAAGTTTTTATTAAGGCCCGAAGCCCTAAAAGGGCGAGAGCCCTATTGTTCTTCTAAGGATTATTAGGGCCCGAACCCTAAAAGGGTGAAGGCCCTATTGTTCTTCTAAGGATTATTATTATTAGGGCCCGAGCACCGGTGGTGCTGCACTGGTTATTAGGGCCCAAACCCTAAAAGGGCGAAGGCCCTATTGTTTTTCGAAGGATTATTAGGGCCCGAGCCCTAAAAGGGCGAGAGCCCTATTGTTCTTCTAAGGATGATTCTTCTTATTAGGGCCCGAGCCCTGAAATGGCGAGAGCCCTATTGTTTTTCTTAGGATTATTCTAATTAGGGCCCAAGCCCTAAAAGGGCGAAGGCCCTATTGTTTTCCTTAGGATTTTTAGGGCCCGAGCCCTGAAAGGGCAAGAGCTTCTTCTTCTTCTTCTTCTTCTTCTTTAGGGCCCGAGCCCTAAAAGGGCGAAGGCCCTATTGATCCCCTAAGGATTATTATTAGGGCCCAAGCCCTGAAAGGGTGAGAGCCCTATTGTTTTCCTTAGGATTCTTTGCAATTATTCTTCTTCTTCTTATTAGGGCCCGAGCCCTGGAAGGGCGAGAGCCCTATTGTTTTCCTTAGGATTATTCTAATTATTATTAGGGCCTGAGCCCTGAAAGGGCAAGAGCCCTATTGTTTTTCGAAGGATTATTCTTCTTTATTATTAGGGCCCGAGCCCTGAAACGGCGAGAGCCCTATTGTTTTTCTTAGGATTCTTTGTTATTATTAGGGCCCGAAGCCCTGAAAGGGCGAGAGCCCTATTGTTCTTCGAAGGATTCTTCTTCTTCTTCTCTTGATCCCCTAAGGATTATTATTT
>NW_026128161.1:0-12226 GCF_022985175.1 Labeo rohita
AATTATATGCGTAAATCATTATGAAAAAAGTTAGATAAATGTGGTATATAATATAGTGTATAGTTGTTAATGCTTGGTCTTATGCTCATTAAGGCTGCATTTATTTGTAACTAAAAGCAGCAATATTGTGAAATATTATAACAGTTTAAATGTATGTTTTCTATTTTAACATATTTTAAAATGAATTTATTCTTGTGATGCAAAAGCATCATTACCTTCAGTCAGTGTCACATTTATCCTTCAGAAATCATTCTAATATGCTGATTTGCTGCCCTAAGAAACATTTACTATTATTATCAATGTTGAAGAAAGTTGTGCTGCTTAATGTTTTTGTTGAATTTATAATTTTTATAAATGTCTTTACTGCCACTTTTGATCAATTGTGACCATATTTGTGGTCAATATTTTAAATTGAGATTTATATCTCTTCTGAAAGCTGATTAAATGTTTTTTACTGAAGTATGGTTTGTTAGGATAGGACGATATTTGGCCGAAAATACAATTTTATCTGAAAATCTGGAATCTGATGCAAAAAAAAATATAAATATTGAGAAAAGTCTTTAAGTCAAATAATGTTTTTAGCAATGCATATTACTAATCAAAATTAAGTTTTGATATATTTCACGGTAGGAAATTTACCATATGATCTTACATAATATAAAAAAAAATACAAATACACCCATGCTATTTATGACTGGTTTTGTGGTCCGGAGTCAGAATTGGTTGTAGGCTTGTTGAATAAAAGTAAGTAATTGCCTGAAAGTAACCAAAGTTTTGATGGAAAACTGAAAAGCTAACTGCCTTAGCTCATCCCATCATGCCACATCGCATGTCTTGAACTTGAGTTGCATGAGACAATCTAAGGATTTCCAAAAATCGAATTATAATCCATCTATGAATGCGGTTTGGGATCGAGTTTGTCACATCTGTTCAGAAAACGAACAAGATTCTGGAAGAATAAGCCAAATGTCTGTGTTTTGCAGAGTGGCGAGACTACAGGAGAGCATTTGGATACAGAGAGTGAAAAGCAGCAGAGCTGAGGTGCTGTGAGTGTGTGTGGCTTCTATGTCATTCCTCCGGGTCTATTTTTGCCTCCTCGCTCTAAAACAGGCCTACTGGTCTATGTGGCTTCAGTGACTATTGCCATGACCCTAGTCATGACTGCGTGTGTGTATGTGTGTGTGTGTGACCCCTAGGTTGTCTGGTAGGCTGACTCACTGTGAGTCTATGCTGTCTGCTGTTTCAACACCTGTCCATCTGCCCTGATGGCTATAAACAGAAACAGTGTGGATGTGTGTTTGTGATGTCTGCCTCTCACCTAGCTAGGCTAGTATACAGACACTCAAGGAATCTGTTGTGTGGACAAACACCATGGCCAAGGCCATAGCTACACACACACACACACACACACACATTACTCTAACCAAAACGCTATTAGCAGCGAGATGCCATCCTGTTTCCATGGTCTTGACAAAGAGACTGTAAAGGTCAGAATTTGAGCTGGTTTACTTTTCTTCGGCTTAGAAGCGAGGAGTGAAGACAGTGTGTTTGTGTTAAACCTCGTGCTGTGTGTGCCAAGGTAAGCTTTCCAAGTAAAACAGATGCATCACAAGAAAAACTGGCCCAGTTACTTTGCGAATACAAAAGCCTGAACCACACCAAACTATCAGTGCTTTGGTTTGACTATAAAAGATAGGCAGATAAGATAGAGAGAGGGAAAGACTGAGTAGAATTATGTGACAGACTTTCCATGGCCCACTTTCACACACGGATGACCACAGCGCCCCCTAGTGACAGGAAAGCCACACATGCAACAGGTCATTCAACAATTCAGTTGTTTTTCCTAGACAGCACTGAGATTAAATAGAGAGAAAAGTCTCTTGCTTCTATTTTTTCTTCTCAGAAAAAGACCAGGTGTCTCCTATAGAATTTAATCTCAGCGTCTCATGTGTTTAGATGAACTTAAATATAAATGCAAAGTTTTTTTTTTTCCCCAGAAAACCAAATGAACTGAGCTATGCTATTTTTTCTACTAAGAAGCCATTCAAAAGTTTAGGGTCAGTAAGATTTAAAGGGATAGTTCACCCAAAAATGAAAATTACCTCATGATTTACTCAACCTCAAGCCATCCTAGGTGTATATGACTTTCTTCTTTCAGACGAATACAATCGGAGTTAAAATAAAAAATATCCTGGCTCTTTCAAGCTTTATAACGGAAGTAAATGGCTGTTGAGATTTTGAAGTCCAATAAACGGCATTCATACATCACAAAAAGTACTCCACACCGAATCAATGCATTTTTGTAAGAAAAATATCCATATTTAAAATGCTAACTGTTGTATATTCACGAGAGATTAAAGATACTTAATTCTAAAATACTTTTATGTAGCAAGGACACATTAAACTAATCAAAAATGACAGTAAAAACATTTATAATGTTACAAAATATTTATATTTGACAAATGCTGTTCTTTTGAACTTCCTGTTTACCAAAGAATTGTGAAAAAAAAAAAATGTATCACTGTTTCTACAATAACGTTCAGCAGCAAAATTGTTTTCAACAATGATAATAATAATGGTTTTTGAGCAGCAAATCAGCATATTTGATTTTTGAAAGATGATGTGACACTGAAACTGGAGCAATGATGCTGAAAATTAAGTTTAGGGATAATTAAATAAATAAGTACATTATATAAAATATATAAAAACATTATAATTTTTTTCTAATATATATATATATATATACACATATACATACATACATACATACATATATAATATTGAATTTGCCAGGGCATGCATACTCTGTGAAACCCGGGTAAAGCATTTGGGGGTATTTTAAAAAAACTCCCATCTCATTTTCCCCTCCAAACCAAAATGCCCTACATTGCTGCAGAAGTATTCCCAAAAAAGGTAACACAGCGTGTGGGATGTTTTTTTTGGGAAAAATGAAAGGGGTTTTTTTGACATACAATAACTGTTTAAAAGGACTGCACAGAAACACACATCACAAACGAAAGGAGCATTTATTTAAAAATATATTTTTTTTTTTTTTTTTTTTAGAAATTGACAGTTTTTTTTCATTAGATAAGACCCTTCTTCCTCGGCTGCGTTTTTTAGACCCCTTTTCTGTATTTAAACACTTTTTGGGAAGTTCAACCACGGCACCATAGAAGCCCCTAAAAGATAATTCCTGAAATATTTTCACAATTATCACAACAAAAAAGAAAGACAGAACGTTTTGGGATTTGGGGATGAGTACATTATCTGACATTTTGCTCTGGATGTGAACTCCCCCTTTAAGGGATTCTTTTCACCCCCACTGAAATAAATTTTCCCCGTCATGTTTGAAAATTTAAAAAGTTTTTGATCAAATGTCTATTTGAAGTGTAGTTCGGTACATAGAGTTAGTGAAAGGGGGTTTTGTAAAAAGCTCTCTGAATGGTGTCCCCCCTCAGTGGTCAATGACGGGGTGCTTGGCAGGAGATGCTGTCGAAAAGTTACTGTCGGCCCACTGGGCCATTTAAAAAAGCAGCCCCCCCCAGACAGACAGACAGGGAAAACACACCCCCATTTGGGGGGGGGGTGGCTAAACTCAACTCAACTCTGTCAAGATTATTCACTCTGCTCTCTTTTTTTTCTCTCTAACTATCTCTTTTCATCTTTTGTCTATGCGCCTGTTTTTTCCCTTTTTGTCCCTTTTTGTTTTTGGCATTAATCTTACGACCAAAAACATGCTCTCTAAAAGTACAAATCATAGCATGGGGTTTTGGGCCGATGAATCTAATGAAATCCAAATAAATAGCTCATCTTGCATTGCTTTGTTTTGCCTCAGTGACATCAAAAGACAAGTCCGTCCCCAAAAAAACTCATCAAACTAATAACAACCCGTTTCCAGCAACCTCTCCTCAACCGTCCCTGTTCCTTCGCCCTGAGAGGAAATAAAATCCCACGTGAGTCCAGCTAACGGGTTAAAACCCGCTAGCGTGGTTTTTTCAGTCCCCCCCCTTCCCTGCCCCCCACTCTCACTTTCTCTCTTTTTTTCTGCCATTCTTTTGAGTCCAATTTTGGTAGCGCAGGGGGGTTTTTGGCCGTGGTTCTTGCCCCCGCTGGGGGTTCCTCGTTTACCCAGCTGTCAGGGTTATGGGGGGGCACAATGTTGCCCGGGGGCCGTTCCTACGACACTAAAAGGGGCCTCATTGTAGTCTCCATCAGAGCCTTTAAATTATGGGCCGGAGAGCTTTTTGACTTAGAAATGAATTTGCCTCTTTCTCTCCCCCACACACAGGGACAGTCGACCACTAGCCAGAACCTTAAAACTTCAAAACACCTCTACACACAAACACACCCAAACAATGGCACAAACAAGGATGGTGGACATCATTGTGGACATCAGTCTTTTCCAATTTTTTTGGGGTTTTTTTTGCTCTGAATCAGTTGAAGTGACGGAAATGATGAGGAGGGTGGGATAAAAGGGGCCCCGGCCAGAATCCCACTCAGGTCCCCCATACGCCATCAGGCCAAATCTCTAATGAAATTCCATTCTTTGAGTAAATATTTTCAGATGTATTCTGTTTACATGGGCATATTCACTGGGCAACTCACACAAAACACAAGGGGAGGCCTGATACTGTGATAAGCCACAAATAAACACGGGAACTGGAAATAATGCAGGACAGAAAATGTGACAAAAACCCCTGGCGTTCGCCACTTATTTTAAGAGCAGCAAAAAAACCATTTTACCTGTGAAATGCATGAGCAGTTTAAATTCAGACAAAACAATCTCCCCCAAATCTGACATATGTTACAAAAATATACAATGCTTTTATCCAAATCATCTAAAGGGTTCACTGGTGTAAAAAGGAAAAGCGGGCAGAAAAATTGATTTGCTGTAAATCTAAAGGTCCTAAATGATGCAGAAAAAAAGTCGATTTAAAAGTTTTCTGCTGTGTCGCAGTGGGGGTTTTTGTAGGAAACTGAAACTGAAAAAAAAGGCTTCCCAGCTCCATTACCTTAGATTTAGACCCAACACCTTATAACAAAATGCATAAAAAAGCAGCAATGCAGTTTTGTGTTGCCGTCAGAATGAGAACCCAAAACAGCTGAAAACAGCTATTGTGCATCACAATAACCCAAAACCCTCCACCATAAATTAACGCTTGTAAGTAAAAAGTCCATGTTTGTAAGCAAACAAATCCATCTGAGGTGTTTTTTTAATTTTCGTGCTTCTTTTAAAAAATGAGCCCAAAACCATAATAACACTTCTATAACAGGGATCCGGGCTCAGTGCTGGGGCCATTACTTTTTACGCTTTACATGTTACCCTTGGGTGATATCATCAGGAAATAGGGGGCCACTGTTATGCTGATGATACCAGCTCTATATTTCTTTGGGCCCTGAAACATACCAATTTGATAAACTAACGATTGTGTAGTTGAGAAAAATTGGATGACAAGAAATTTTTTACTGCAAAATTTTAAAAAAACAGGGTGTTAATTATTGGACCAAAAACCTCCGTGTAAAACCAAAAACATGGAAAAACTTGATGGCTGCCTGTCAATTTTCGTCATCAGTTAGGAACCTAGGTGTGCTATTTGATGGCATTCTTTCCTTTGAAAACCACATCTCTAGTATTTGAAAAACGTCTCGGGTTTTTGATGAACCCTGGTTCCCCTTCAGGAACCGAGCCACGTCGCGTGGGGAACGCCTTCACGTGACCGTGCCTGAATCACATGTGTAACCCAGCCAAGGGAAGAGCGAACGTCAACGGGGGGTGCCACCAACCAGGAAGCAAAATGGGGGGAAACCGGCGCAGCTTCAGGAAAAGCACCCTGAGGGATGCGGATGGGGCCTCGAGCGGGCGCCGTTCCCCGGGGAACCGGGTTACTCGTAACCTGGGCTTTCCCCCCTTGGAACTCGACCGCATCGAAACGCTGGGGGACGGATGCCAGGCCCCCAAAGAAGCCCCTGCCTAGGAAGAGCTGGAAAAAGGAGGAAGAGCCAGGGGGGAACTCGTAAGTCTGGGTAAAAAAACCTGACAAAAGTAAGAGGCGTGGACCATCCGCAGCATTACAGATGTCCTGAATAGGGCCCTTGGGAAAGGGCCTTTGGAGGCAAAACACTCCGGGTTGAGTGAGCCTTGACCCAAAAAAACCAGAGGACTCATATGCAGTAGAGATAGCATCCACAATCCAACGACTTGTTTGTTTGGTGGCCGGAAAGCCTCGAGCCGGACCATAGCAAAAAAAAGCTGATCAGATTTTCTCCACATGGCAGTTTGGGGTCTGCCACTCGAACTGGACACATACATTTTTGTTTTGCTGGTCGGCCCCCGGAAGGGGGGGGGAGGACAAAAGGCCAATACCCCGGGCCGTGGTGCTGAGGGGGGGACTTTGGGGATATAACCCGGACGAGGGGCAAAAGTTTTTGCCAAACCTGGCGCAAAGTCCAAAAAAGAAGGGGGCCACTGATGGGGCCTGAGTCCCCAACTCTCTTAAGAAGAAAGAATTTACAAAACTGTTCAAAAACGGGGTGACAGAAATCTCTTAAAAGGGTAAAAGGAGGCCACGGGAGAGCCTCAAGCACCACGCGTCCCATGGGGGGGAAAAGAACTACAGGAGGCCTGCCTATCCGGGAAACAGACAAGGGGGTTTTTCCCCACCGGAGCCCCCGAGAGGGGCGGGTGGCCCCGGCCCCCGGCCTTCGGGTATAAACCCTGCGGAAAGCCTATCCTGCAGGCCCAGCACTGTACCAACTGGGCAGTTAACGGGTCCTGCTGGTGGCTTCAAAAAAGTGAAAAGCCTCCACCCCCAAGGCATAAAGTTTCCTCGTGAGGGCTCTGGGGTTGGAGGAGGGTCTCAAAACCTGGTTGAAAACCGGAAAGCAAAAAGGTGTGCCCCTGGGGCCACCCCCCAAAGTTTCCACACCCGGGGGCGAGGGGGGAACACAGACCCCCCCGCCTGTGAGGGGAGTCCCCCCTGACGGGAATCCCCCATGGGGGCCGGGGAAAAAATGGCCGAGAACCATACGGGGCCCGGCCAATCGCGGCTACTGGGAGGGGGACCCCCGCCCCGGGCCTCTTTTAGAACCCCCGGGGGGGGGATCGGGCTAGACAAACCCCGGCACGTCTGTCCATGGCATCCAGCCCCAGGGGGGCTGGATGAACTAGAAGTACCAGAGGGGGACGGTGTTATCCTCGGGCAAAAAAGGCCCCGGGGTGGACCAAACACTCTCCCAAAACGCTTTACCCCCTCGGGGGTAACATCCCGGGCCCCGGCCCCCGTCTCGCAGGATTTTCTCCCACATTGGATCCCCGGGAAGTAAACTGCCCCAGCGAAGGAGTTTGCCCGAAACCCCACAAGGTCTGGTGCGCCAGCTTTTACAAGGGGCGGCAGGCCTCCCCGGTGGTTTATGTAAGAGACCACCGCTGTGTTTCGGGGCGGACCAACACATGGCGGTCTCTTAGGTCCGGAGAAAAATGCTTCAGTGCTTGGAACACGGCCGCATCTCCCGGCAATTTTTTGCCAAGTGAGTTGGTGACCCTCCACAGACCGCGGGCGGTGTGGGCCCTCATGACCGCACCCCAACCGGTGAGGGAAGCATCTGCCGCTAGCGTTCGCGGCGACAAGGAGCTCCCAGCACCGGGGCCCCGAGACAGGAACCAAAGGGTTCCTCCCATGTCAAAGGGACGTAGGCATCGCCGCGTGACCTTTATCATGCGCGGGGTTTCCCCGGGGAACCCCCCGGTTTTGAGCCACCCCTGTAGGGTTTTCCCTGTACAGCAGGCCGGGACCCTTGGGCGCCCCCATCAGACCCAGCGTTGTTTAAACTTTACGTGGTGACCGGCCCTTTGACTCTCCTGACTGCCAGGATCGACTCTATCCGAGCAAGACAAACCCTGCCTGCATCGTGGGTTAACCCCAACCCCACCCAGATAAGTGGTTCTCTTAATGGAGACAACACACTTTTCTTGGCGTTTAGTCTCAGCCCCCAAATCTTTCATGGGCGACACAACATCTCAGCTGAGCCGCTAACGTTCACTGTGCTAGAATTAACCAGTGTGATTGTTTTTTATGCGGATGCCCTGGGGTCACAACGGGCCAGGCTCATCCACACAAAAGGGGGGGAGGTTGGCCGAACGGAAAAACCCAAGGAGCGCCCCCGAAAGCAAACCTGAGGAACTTCCTGTGTTGAGGAAGGATGGAGACATGGAAGAGCGCTTTTTAGGGCTATCGTCACAAACCCGTCCTCGGACCTGATTTGTGACACTACTTCGGAGTAAGATCCCGAACTTCGCTTCATGACAGCGGGGTTTAGAACAGAAAATCAAAATGGGGCGCAGGCCCCCATCCTTCTTCGGAACAATGAAATACCGGCTGTAGAACCCGGATCCCCGTCGGAGGAGGGGGCCACCTCGATGGCCTCCTTCCTCAAAAAGAAACTTTCTTGTTCCATTACCGGGTTCGGGGGCCCCCCAAGGTGGGGGAGCCCCACAAATGGCGGGGGAGGAGCGCCAACTGTATTTGATACCCTCTTTTTACAAAGCAGGACCCGCAACACATTGGGCAGTAGTTTCACCTGAAAAGATCTACTAAGGGAACCAGTTCTGAGTGGTCTCTGGTGTTTGTTATCAAGAACGGTGTCCTGCGGTTCCCGGCAGGAAGCACCTGAACTAGCAGCCCCTGAAACCCCCCCGGGGGGGGGCGGCCCCCCGGCCCCCCGTTGCCGGGCGGGGGGCGAGGTGTATGCTCGCTGGAGGCCGCTGCGCCCCGAAGCACCCGGGAGGGGGTTGCAGAACGGCCTCCCGAGGCCCCGGAGGGAGGGACACCGAATGCGGTGCACCCCGCCTTTCCCCCGGGGGGCCCCCCAGCGGTTGATTGTCAGGACGGGATGAGACTTCTTAGACTGCAGCCACCCTCAGGTCGGGGCCCCCGTCCCCCACTTAGAACGTACAATCGCCCGATGGGGCGGGTGCGGTGGCCCCTCTGTTTCTGTGGGCGGGTATGAGGGCTGGGACGGCGAGGCTGCTCCCCCCCAGCAGCCTCGCGGCTGGATGGGGGAGGGGGGGGAACCGCTGGGAAAGCCGCCGCTTGCTTAGCCCCCGGTACCTGTCGACGCCGAGTTGGGTCCGAACAGGCCAGGGGCGGGGGGCAGAAGGAAGACCCCGCCCTTTTTTTTCATTTGGGGCAGGGGGCAACCAAAAGGGGTTTTCCGCGGCCATAGGGCTGCCATGGGGCCCCCCAAACACGGGGTCTCCTTTGTGGCGCGAAGAGCAAGATCAGCGGCTCTAACCCCCCCGGGTGTCAGGTCTTTTTCCCTTTTTCATCCAGTCTTTCAGCAGGTCAGCCTGGATGCCTGCAACACGGAATCTGTGCGACCGCCCACCCCGATGCCCCCTCCCAAACCCAAAGCAGGTGATCAAGGGTTTGGGCGGCAATGCCCGGGTTAAGACATGCCGCCGGGGGGCAGATAGCTGGCGAGTGTCCCTTTCCCCCCGTGGCTGGGCCCGGGGTCATCCCCCCCGCAACACTGCCATAATTGTGGGGAGGGGGATAACAACGGGGTGGCGGAATTCCCCATCTGCACCTGGGTGAGTCGGGGAAAAAAGGAAGGCTCCCGGGGTGAAGGTGGCCGAGACTAAAACCTTATCTAATCTGCTTTTCTGAGGCTCGGCCTGTGACTCGGTGGGGAATCTTTTTTAGCCCACCGCACAGTCACAACCTCCAGCAGCCCCCCATACTGCACAAGGGGCCTGGCATCTCGACCTCAGCCCCCCCGGGGGGAGGCGGGGCCGTACCCGATCCCGGGGGGGGAAACCCCGGCGGGGCCCCCTCCCGCGGACCCGGGGTGCGGGTCTCGGGTGAGGCAAAAAAGGGGGGGCACCTGTCCCAACCCCCCAGCAGATCCAACTGCGATCCCCAGGGGGGGCCCGCTCCCCTCGGCGGGGCGGGACCAGACCCCCGGGGGAAAGCTTTTGGGGTCCCCCCTCAAAAAAGCCTTGGGGGCGGAGCGTGCGATGGGGAAAAAGATCGGAGTGGGGCAACCTCCCCGGGTTCCCCCCCAGCCCCCGCAAAAGCGGGGTTTCCCGCCGTGATGTAGCGGGCAGGGGGGAACACACGAAAACATGGTTTGTCTAAATGCTTAGTTTTTCTTTTAGACATTGTGCTCTTTTAAATAAAAGTGGTGCAAACTGGCAACCAAAAAAGGCACAAACACACAGAAAAAGCGCTGGCGAAGCTGCGCTTTCCCAAAGCCGTGATTTTTAGCTTCCTGGTTGGGACTCACCCGCCTTTGGCTCCTCTTCCATTGGACTATTACACATGTGATTCAGGCGTCACGCTGAGGCGTTTCCCCCAAACCAACGCCCTCGAGTTCCTGAAGGGGAACTGCATTTTTCCATCTCAAAAATATATCTAAATTATGTATTCCCCAATGTCAAATGCTGAAACATTAATTCATGCGTTTTTTTGACCTCGTTGTTATTGTAATGCTTTATTGGGTGGTTGTTTGCTGCTTTAAAAAACAAACTCCAGCTGGTCCCAAAAAGCGCAGCTAGAGTTTTACAGAAACCAAAAAAAGTCTATTAGCCCCGGTTTGTCACCACTGCACTGGTCCCCATTAAAAAAATTTTATAGATTTTAAAATCGCTAATTACTTTAAAACCCTGAATGGTTTAGCTCTTCAGTACCTGGCGGTCTTTTCGATTATATTCCCCCACATCCTCTCTTCTCAAAACTCTGGCAATTTGATAATACCTAGAATATCCAAATCAACCCCGGGGGAGATCATTTTTTTATTTAGCACCCAAACTTTGGAACAATCTACCCCAAAACTGTTTGGGGTGCAGCCCAAAATCTGTCAGTCTAAATCAAAAAGAATTTTTTTTTCCCACACTAACACATTTAAAACACTATTATTCAAACCGTTAAGATTTTAGGTGCACTAATTAGGTCAACCGGAACCGGGGGGCACTTCCCAAAAACCGATGTACTCAGTGCATCGTCAAAAAATGGGATCACGGTAATATTGTCTTTTCTTTCTTATTCGGGTCACCTTAACCACCAGATCCAGTCCCTATCCAGATCAGATGGTCATTGCAGTCCCCTGGATCCCTCAAACCCCGCCCAGACGGTGGATCAGCATAAAACGACCTCTACAGCATGAATGTCAGCGGAGACCACATAGACTAGATGAGCCCCAGAACGGATCCCCAGTGAAGACCCGTCACCTAGCGGCTGTCGGCCCGGACCACGGGGCCCGGGGAGTCCTTTTTGGCCCAAAAAACTGGGCCCCGCTGAGCCTGGTTTCTCCCGGTTTTTTTCCATTTGTCACCGATGGGTTTTGGGTTTCCCTTTAGCTGTGCCCCTTGGTTGTTTGTTGAGGACACTTTTTCTTCACTTTATCTTCACACAATATTGTATTTTATTTTGTTGTATTTGATTAACTTCCTTTACCTGAAAATTGAGTGTTTACTGTTGCCTTTTTCATTGTTTATGTACTATTTCCTATTTAATACTGTACACCACCTTGTCACAATTCTGTATTGTTAAAAGGGGTATTAAATAAAGGTATTTGATTTTATTTTTTAACTGAAAAAGTCCATCCTCTGTTGTGATGCACAGGGGATTGAACGGAATCAAGGCCCACATACCCGCAAAGTTCTTTTTCATTCTTCCCCTTTAAAATTAGCCATGGTATTAGTACAAATAAAAACCAAAAAAAAAATACAGTTAAACATGGGAAAACAAATTTAACCCCTTTCACAAGCATAGTTTAACCACTGTATTTGTGTAAAGTTTGGGTTTTACAAATGGAATCAATATCCCCCAAAACAATAACTTGTTTTCACTTGTTTAATTATGATTAACTTAACAGACATCTAGATGCGGTCCATACTACTGAGTGAGAGATGAAAATGTAAAATCCTGCGCTTTTTCAATAACAAAATAAACAAAAAAAATAATAAAAAAAACATCTGATCTTGCAGGGGGATATGTTTGCACCATCTATGCAATTCACTGGCATAATGGATGATGATAATTAAAATTACATGCTATGATAGTTTGATTATAAAGGTATTTATGTAATGACTATTTTGAGAGTTTGGCACTACTGCTGCCTCAGATAAAAATATGACAACTTTTATATGGAAAAAACACCCCGCCCAATTTATACAGGGGGAGCTTTGGGGGGAAGTTGGAAAAAGGGGTTTTTTTTTGAATGTTGC